>NW_028277030.1:131294515-131445933 GCF_059951505.1 Python bivittatus | reverse complement strand
GGTCTAGATCATGCACTGAGTGATGGACCAGGGGCTACCTGTGATGCCAACCTGAGTTTCAGAAGGAGAGGGGAAATATAATGTAGCACATAAAATTAACAGAAAATCTTTAGGTGGGGGGGGAGGAGTTTGTGTTATGAAATATGAAAGAATAATAAAACCTATATCTCTTTTATACACAAAGAAGAAAATATTGATAAGATCCAGAACCTCCATCCAGAAACTTCAAAGATCTCAATTCTCCTGCCAGTAGAGTTCATGTTGTTATGTGATTTGCTCATCCTCTTTGAAGGGTAGCCCCAGCTTGGCTCACATTTCCACATATCTAACACTCTGCGTAAGCCAAGAAGACAAGACCACTGTTTGAGGAAACAGGCTTTAGTCTATCCAGTAAAAAGAGTCAGGCAGGAACGTCTAACTGAGAAAAGGACATTGGTTCCAAGAAAACTAGAATGCCTTTAGCAGTCCATTGAGTGACACCCTCCCACCCCCACCCCAACGTACTGTAGCTACAGAGAATAAAAATAAAATTGTAAAAGATCCAAGGATTACTTTTCTAAATGAAGATTGCACATCATCTCCTCCACTCTCCAAGTTTCCATTGTTGATTGCTGAGTCTTGGTAAAACAATGGAAGACATAGCAAGAGGATATCTGCATGAGAGAGAGAGGACCTCTTCATGGACCATTCTTTTTGTCAAATAGACAGTCAGATGTACTGTATATTATTAGTTTTAGTGACCAGCATAAAAAAAAATAAGAAGACTACAATAAATCAAATTATCAGAGGGTAGGTCAGATAGGACCAGATACAGACACACATACAGCCAACAAATGGGGGATATTATTCTGGACACTAAGATACCTATGCCAACAAAGGAGTTTGAACAGGTGAAAATATTATTTGCAAAACCAGGATAGGTAGAAAACTATAAGAAATGTAGCATAAGAAATCAAGTCTGAACCTACTTAATTCTCCTCCCTCTCAAGTCTCATTCCCTCACTTTCCATGTCTGCTTTATTACAGCATCTTCTTCCCCTCCTTATCTCAATCACTGATGTTAGAATGTCTGAGTTTTCACCTGGCTGTCTAGCTGCCAAGCAAAGCCTTTAGCACACTATGTTCCACTGGCCAGCATCTGACTCTCCATACACACAACACAGTCCATTCTCCTGGTCTTTCCACACTCTTACAAGCCACTCCAGGATTTTGCTCTCGGTCTTCCTCCTGGTCCCAGGGCTGGAATCTCTGGACTTGGCAGGCTGGGTCATTCCTCTACTCCCCTCCACATTAGCCATGTGATGTCCTCTCCAGCAGCATGTCCTTCAGTGTCTGCAATTAAAAAATAAACCTTCCTCTGTTTTCCCTTGCTCTTTTTTTATGTTCTATCACCAGGACATGTACGTGCCACTTTACAGGTGCCTTCTAGCCTTTTCTTTTCCTTCTCTGCCCATGTGGTCTTTGTCTTGTGCTCAATCTCCTGCCTTCCCTAAAAACACCCCATGACCATGCTGGGTTCTGCAGGGTTTGGTTCTCTCTCCACTCCTGTTTCACATCTACATGAACCCATTGGGTGATCTCATCCACTGCCATGGAGTGAGGAAACATCAGTATGCTGATGATACTCAAATGTACATCTTTGCCCCTGGTGAACTAGGAGATATTGCTGATGTCCTGTCTCAGTGCCTGTAGACTATTGGGGGTCTGAATGGGGACCAACAGGCATCAGCTAAACTCTGGCAAGACTGCATGGCTGTGGGGTTTTGGACCTTCTGGATCTGGGACTTTACCACCTTTGGTACTGAATGGAGTGGCACTGCCCCAAGCAGGCCTGGTGTGCAACCTGGGGTTCCTTCTGGATTCACGACGCCTGCTCAAGGAGCAGGTGGCAGTTGTGGCTAGGAGGGCCTTTACACAAATTTTGAGTTGTGTGCCAGTTTTGCCCTTTTCTGGACCATGAGGCTCTACTCACAGTCACCTATTCCCTAGTCACCTCCAGAGTGGATTACTGTAATGCGCTCTATGTGAGGCTGCTCTTGAAGAGCATCTGGAAGCTTCAACTTGTGCAGAGTGTGGCTGTGCAGGCAGTTATGTGTGCCCCCAGGATGGCACACATTACACCTCTATTCCATGAGCTGCGTTGGCTGCCAGTCTGCTTCCACGTAGAATGCAAGGTGCTGGGTTTGACCTCTAAATCCCTACATGGCATGGGACCAGGTTATTTGAGGGACCACCTCTTCCCGATCCCATCCCATAAGATCCAGCAGGAGGGGTATGTTGCAGATCCCATCTGCTAAAGACTTCCATATGACAGGACCAGAAGTCCATCTTTTCCCCTTTGGCAGTCTGGAGATGTAAACATCCTGTAGAGAAAGAATATACTTATTATTCTTCAGTTCACAAAACTTGCCCAAGAACAGACATGCCTTCGATTTCTATCTTACGTGTAAACTAATCTCTTAGATGTGGAAGTTGCAGCTCTTACGTATTCAGAACACAATGCAATAAGATTAAAAAGAGGGACCTATAGACTGAAGAGATGGCAATTTAACAATCCAATATTGCTGCTAACAGGAATTAAAGAGCTTTTCTAGATCAGTCTAACTCCTGATCTTTCTTTACTTACAGAATGGGATTCTAGTGAAGCATTTAGGAGATGACTGTTTATCTGTCTGGTATTAAATAGAAAGAAAACATGCAAAAAATGACATACTGGCAAATGAACGGAAGCAATTAAAGTTAAGACATAAGCATAATCCAGGGTCATAATCAACTAGATTTCATGGAAAGAAATGACTTTTACAAGAAGATGAATTTTGTCAAATGAAAAGACTTCAAAAAAGACAACAAATCAGATGAATTGTTGGATTACCAACTCCAAAAAGAGCAAGAGAAAAGAATTTTTATTTCTCCTTTGGACAGAAGTCTATATCTTTCAGCAATGGATGAGGTAATGGAGCAATTTCTTATTTCTTTTTATTTTATTTATTTATTAATTTGTATAACTCCCAACTCCTAACAAGTCTCACAGGTCTCACTATTTATTATTCAAGATTATATAGCAAATGGACATCTAATCCAGAAAAGATTGAAGAGTGTCTAAGTATAATATCATTCACGAAATTTACAGATCAACAATAAGAAGCTCTTAACAAATTAATCACAGAAGATGAAACCAAAGAAGCAACACAAAAACTAAAAGTGAATAAATCTCCAGGGCCTGATGTTATTTTTGCAGTATACTATAAGATCTCTCAGGAAATTTTGGTTCAACTGTTAACCAAGATACAACAATGTCAAATACATTCATCATCTTGGAAAGAAGTTTTCCTCTTTCCAGAAAGAGAGAAATTATCCCACCCGCCCAGAGTCATACAGTCCTATTTCTTTATTGAATGTAAACTACAATCTTTTTACAGCAATACTTGCAAGGTGAATCAATGGTCTTTTAACCAAACAAATTCACCCTGATCAGACTGGCTTTGCTCCAAAGAGAAATGTGACGGATAACATCAGATATCTTTTGAATGCTATTGACAACGTAAATAATATTTCAAAGGCAATTATTACTTTTCTTGATGTGGAGAAAGCTTTTGATAATTTAGAATAGCCTTTCATGTTTATGATTTTGAAGATGAACTCTGATTCAAATTTTGTTACATGGATAAGGAATACTTATAAACAAGAAGCCAACATAATATTAAATTATTTTCTATCACAAAAATGTGCTGTAATAAAGGGAAAAAGATAATGTTGTCCCCTGTCTTCTTCCATGTTTTAATTGGTATTAGAACCATTCACAGTGGAGATACATCAACAAAAGAAAATTTCAGGAATTCAGTTAGCAAATCAAGAATATAAAATGAAACACTTGAATAAAATGTACATTCTCTTTTAGTTGGATACATCAGATGCCAGGGGTCTACTAAATTCAGCTCTTCCATATAAGTTGTAATTGTTTCCCTCAGTAATGAATGTTTTTTTCATACCAGTCTATTTCTATCAAGCTCAGGATTCAATATTTCATTAAAATCTGCTCCTATTGTCAGTTCATCATAAATACACTCATTCAAATGTACAAAGCATTCATAAAGCATAATAGGAGAATCTAAATTTGGTCCATAAGCATTAACCATAGCTATTACAGTCTTGGCTGTTTTGGCACCCAAAATAAAATAATGCCCATTTACATCAGTAATAACTTTGAAGGGGAGGAAAAGGGGGGGGATTTTCTTAGCCTGGCTCTCACTATCTTGCCTCTGTATTTTTTTGCTTACGCTAGGAGGAAACTATTATCTTGAAGCAAGAAGGACATGTACACAGAAGACCTGGGGGGGGGGGGGAGAGCACAGGGAAAAGGTCTTGAATGTAAAGGGGGAACACTGGTTCAAACTGCCTTAAACTGCCTCATTCGTTGCAATCTATTGTCCTTGCAATGCTATAACAACTGCCTTTGAAATCTTGTTGGTGTGGAGCTGCCCAGAACGTTCGCTGCCCGTGTTCTGGGTTGCTGCCCACCCAGCTGTTCACTCGGCCAATTAAAGAGCTGTTTTCTTTTTAAAAGCCTCCGCCTGAATTCTTGATATTGAATTCCTTAAGATTCAGGTCTACAAACCTTACAACTTGTTGTACATCAGTTGAGAATCCTTTTCGAACCAGAATGGCCACACCTTTAGCTTTCATCGAAGCATCTGTAAGGTAAACCTTTCCCACCCAGTCTTTCATTAACAGAGATTTATCCTGTTCCATTAAATGAGTCTCTTGTACATAAGTAATATCTGCCTTTAATGATTTTAAATATGCTAAGATTATATTTTGTTTCTTGCATTCTCGTAACCCTTTTACATTTAAACTAACTTCATCCATAAATTTTATTTTGGCCCACTTATCAATATTCTCCCACTACCAATTCATTTTATGACCTGTACCATTTAACAAGTTTCTAAAAATAAACTTTTCTATATTTAAATATTTAGCATGTTTTCTACTATTGCTAAAGTCGTAAAACCTCCATAAAGACTCCATTTAAACTTCAAATACCATTCTTTTATGTATATATAGAATCTCTAGTTAAGAAGAAAAAAGAAAAACTTGATTGTGTGCTCTACATGGCACTACCCTTGAAGAGTATCCAGAAGCTACAGCTGGTGCAAAATGTGGCTGCGCAGGCAATTTTGGGTGCCCCAAGGACAGCACATGTAACATCCTTGCTGTGGGAGCTGCATTGGGTGACAGTTTGCTTCCGGGTCCAATTCAAGGTATCACCTTAAAAGTCCTACATGGCATGGGGCCAGGCTATCTGAGGGACCATCTCATCCCCATTACGTCAACCCATCCCACCCAGTCAGGCAGAGAAGGTATGTTGCGGACCCCATCTACGAAGGAATGTTGCGTGATGGAAAAATAATAAAATAAAGCTGGAAACTCTCCCCCCTACTTGCCTCTCCTGCAGCAAACTCTTTACTCCCCCCTCCTCTTTGCTTCTCTTTCTGCCCCCCCCCCCACCTCTCCTGCAATCTCTTTTCTCCACTTCCTTCTGCCATTCTTTGGTCATGCAAAACAGGATCATCTCCAAGCTATTACATGACCCAAGAGTGACCATTTTCCACTGCCAAAAACAGCCCTCTTAACACTATTTATTTTATTTATTTATTTATTGAATTTCTCTCCCGCCCATCTCCCCTACAATAGGGGACTCTGGATGGGTTACAAAAACATTAAAATTATAAATATATATAAAATGCATAGCATATATACAGTTAAAACAATACTAGAAACAAACAATCCAAGCAAATGGAAAATCAGGGTGGGGACAGCCAGCCACTATGGGGCTAGCCATCTCCCTGCTTGCGATGTTCCCTCCCCACCCCAGGCCAAGTGGCAGAACCAGGTCTTCAAGGTCCTTCCGAAGGCCAGGAGTAAGGGGGCCAATCACACCTCCGTGGGCAGAATGTGCCAAAGAGCGGGGGCTACCGCAAAGAAGGCCCGCCTTCTGGACACCGCTAGCCGGAGTTCTTTTACTGAGGGGGTCCAAAGCATGCCCTCTCTATGTGAACACGTGGGACGGGTTGAAGTCATGGGGAAGAGGCAGTCTCTTGGGTAACCTGGTCCCATGCCATGTACGGCTTTAAAGGTGATAACCAACACCTTGAATTAGGCCCGGAAGCAAACTGGTACCCAATGCAGCTCGCGGAACAATGGTGTTACATGGGCCCTTCTCGGGGCTCCAAAAATAGCCCGCGTGGCCACATTCTGGACCAGCTGTAGCTTCCGGATACTCTTCAAGGGTAGCCCCATGTAAAACGCATTGCAATAGTCTATCTGGGAGATAACAAGGGTGTGAGTGACTGTTCGAAGGGCCTCCCGATCCAGGAAAGGGCGTAACTGATGCACAACCCGAAGTTGTGCAAAGGCCCTCCTTGCCACGGCTGCCACCTGCTCTTCAAGCAGGAGCCGTGAGTCTGGGAGGACCCCCAGATTATACACTGGGTCTGTCTGGGGTAGTGCCACCCCATTGAGCACCAAAGATGACAAAGTCCTGGATCCAGAGGAGCCATTAACCCACAGCCACTCTGTCTTACCAGGATTGAGCCGAAGCCTGTTGCTCCCCATCCAGACCCTTACAGCCTCCAGGCACTGAGAAAGGGGGGCCACGGCATCACTTACTTCACCAGGGATGGAGATGTATAATTGCGTATCATCAGCGTACTGATGATACCTCATCCCATGGTGATGGATGATCTTACCCAGTGGCTTCATGTAGATGTTGAAAAGGAGTGGGGAGAGAACCAAACCCTGCGGTACCCCACACAGGAGGGTCTGGGAATGGGACCTCTTGCTCCCTATCAACACCGATTGGGATCGGCCCTGAAGAAAGGAGGCGAACCAGCACAATATTGTGCCGCCCACCCCCAATTCCCTGAGCCGTCCCAACAGGATATTGTGGTCAACAGTATCGAAAGCCGCTGAGAGATCAAGGAGAGCAAGGATGGTCGCACTTCCACCATCCCGCTCCCGCCAGAGATCATCCATAAGTGCAACCAATGCCGTTTCCATTCCATAACCAGGCCGGAAACCTGACTGGAAAGGGTCCAGATAATTCGTTTCCTCCAGGACCCTTTGGAGTTGTGAAGCCACCACTTTCTCAACCACCTTCCCCAAAAAGGGGAGGTGGGAGTTTGGACGAAAATTGTCCAATAGGGTGGGATCCAGGGAGGGTTTCTTGAGGACAGGGTGCACCAACGCCTCCTTGAAGGCAGCCGGAAACACCCCCTCCTGCAAGGATGTAATGACCATCACCTGGATCCAACCACATGTCACCTCCCGAGCTGCTTTCACCAGCCAGGAGGGGCATGGGTCAAGATGGCAAGTGGTGGCCTTCACAGTCCCCAGGACCCTGTCCACTTCCTCAGGAGCAACAGGATCAAACTGTTCCCAGATAACTGGGTAAGAACGGTCCCCCGGTATCTCCCCAGACGCTGCCCCAGCTCGGAGTCTAACTTGGAATGAATCCAAGCGACTTTGTCCTGCAGATGCCCTGAAAACTCCTCTGCACGGCCCTGCAAATGAACCCCCACATCCCCCTTACCAAGGAGGGACCTAGTGATCCTAAACAGGGACGCCGGGCTTCATTCTGCGGACGCAATAAGGGCAGAAAAGTATTGGCGCTTTGCCCCCCTTATTGCCACGATGTAGGCCGCAACAGAGGCTCTAACCTGTGTTCGGTTGGATTCAGTCTTTGTCTTTCTCCAGTGGCGCTCTAGACGTCTCTTAACCCTCTTCAGCACCCTCAACTCCTCCATAAACCACGGGGAGTGTCGGGGCCTATGTGGCAAGAGAGGTTGCATAGGCGTGATCCTGTCCAAGGCCCCAGCTGCCTTCCTATTCCAGGCAGCAGCCAAGGCCTCCGCTGGACCGTGCAGCAGGTCCACAGGAATATCCCCCAGCTCCCTCTGAAACCCTGACGGGTCCATCAGGCGCCGGGGGCGGACCAATCACATGGGTCCTGCCTCCCTGCAGAGGGGGCTGGCATAAGAGAAACTCAGGGTCATCAGGACATGATCTGACCATGACAACGGGGAAACTTGTAAATCTCCCCTCAGATCACTTTGCCATTGCTCCAACAAGAAAACCAAATCTGGCATGTGGCCACTGTCTCGGGTCAGGTCCCGCACCATTTGCGACAGGCCCATGGCTACCATGGTAGGCGTGAACTCCTGAGCCGTGTCCGAGGACCGCCCCAGGGATGGCAGGTTGAAGTCCCCCAGAACCATAAGCCTGGGGAACTCCACCGCCAGCCCTGCAATGGCCTCCAGCAGCTCAGGCAGGGAGGCTGCCACGCAGCAGGGAGGCTGGTACAATAGCAAAACTCCCAACTGTTCGTGGGAGCCCAACCTAATAAACAGTGTTTCATAGCCAGAAACATGTGGAGCAATGCCCCTGAAGGCCACTAGAGATTCCCAGATCACAACAGCCACCCCTCCTCCCCTGCCCTGGCCTCTCGGCTGGTGCCACACCGAGAACCTAGCTGGGCAAATTTCCGAGAGGGCCATCCCTCCCTTGGGGCCCAGCCAGGTCTCGGTAATACATGCCAGGTCTGCCCCCTCCTCGGTGATCAAGTCACATATGAGGGGAGCCTTGTTGTTAACTGACCTGGCATTAAGCAGCAACAGCCGGAAGCCAGGGCCCCTACGAACCTGCTGGCCAGGACCTGGGAATGAGCCAGGAGGGCCGGAACATGCCACTGGTAAGACATACCGGGGGCGTCTTCCCCGAAGATGGCCCGCCCTCCAGCTCCCGCCATGACGCCAATCCCCTGCCCATCACCACCTCAATGGAGTAGCCCACCACATAGCCCCCGGGGGTTCTGGGCCCAAATACCTCCCCACCTGGACCTCCCGGGTCCCCAGTCTGAAGCAAGGGCCCCTCCATCCAACCAGTCATCCTCATTCACACCCAAATGCTTACCAGTGAGGGAGGGTCACCCCGGCACACCAGCTCACGCTCTCGGCGCCGCCAGAACCCACCCCCCGCCGAACCATACACTCCCCCACACCCTCTGCCACCCTGCACAGCCTCTTTCACTAGTCGGCAGGGTGGACATCCGACTCATTCCCTCACACCTCCTGTCTCCCACCCAGAAGCTGAATCCTCATATCCTCACACACTCTCAGAGTCCCTCCCAGACTCTCACTCCCAGGAGGGAGTCCCAGACTCATGCTGGAAGGACCCTGCGGTTCTCCACTGGCCCTGGGGGGGGCTTAATGGGGGTGGCCAGATTCTTAATCCCCAGTTCGCTGGTCTTAGAACCAGGGGCTGTTGATTCCATATGCTGTCCGGCTGCTCCCCTGTCTGGCTGCTCCTCCAGCATCAAACAATCCTCCTCCACAGCCGGCCTGCAAGTCCACCATGGCCTCAGCCCCCACAACCCGCCCAGCATCCTTGTGCCAAACCACCAAGTCCCCAGCCGCCTGTGAATTCCCACATCCCTGGAGTTAGCTGCGATGCTCCGGGACTCTCCAAAACCCAACATGTAGTCCCGGGGTCAATTAAAGCTCGCAGCGCTTCTCCAGGGGCCCTCTGGGGCTCGCTGCACCACCTGAGGGCTTGCAGGGCCCGTTGGGCCTGGGACTCAGTGTGCCGCACTGGGGTCCATTGGGTTTGCCACACCATACTGGAGCTTGCCGGGGCTTCCCGCGCTGCACTGCGCCGGGACTCACCAGGGCCTGCCGCGGCTCGTTACAACCCTCCCGGGGCTGTGGCGTTTCAAGGTTCACCAAAGGCTGCCGCCCATGCCGAGGTCCGTAAGGGCTCCCTCTGCCACACCAAGCCTAGGCAGGCTCAGTAGGTTCACCACGCCATGCCGCGCAACGCCGCACCGGCTCCCCTTGGGGTTCACCACACCAGCTCTCCGCTCCGGGGGCTTGGCACACCATGCAGGGACTGCGCCGCACCGGAGCTTGCCCGAGGTTCATCCGAGGCCGCTGCTCCCCGCTGTGAACCATCACGCTCTGCCTGCGCCCTGCCGCTCTGTCCAGGGGTTGCACCCGAGAAGACACACCAGAGGGGGTAAAACCCCTCCCCGTAGTCTCCTCTGCACCAAGTCCACCCCTAAAAGATGATAAATCCCGGGGGGGGGGAGGTCAAAACCACAGGACCCCCTGGTACAGCAGCAATGACCGGCGTTTGCTGGCGGTCGCCATCTTGAATCTCAAGTCAATGCTCATACTAAAACAATGGGAGGGCCATCACCTATCTGCTTAAGGGTTTGCCGTGGTTCTTATCTTACAATAAAAAAACCATTTATCCCCCATTTAACACCTATCCAAACCTATCCTCAAATCAGATCCCTCAGATTTCCCACCTCTCAACCTCAAAAGTGTATAAATTCTATGCTTTTCTATTGTTCAGGGTCCTTCTTTCTTGAAAGCAGGCACCCAATGATCATTGCAATCAACATGGTTCTTCTCCTCAGCGTTGTGCTCCTGTCTTTGGCAAAAATTCCACAACAGTTGACTGGCAGGGCCCAGGAGGAGAGCCTTCTCTGCCATTGCCCCTGCCTTGTGGAACACTCTTCCCCCTGAGGGCCCCCACTCTCCCAGCCTTCCCGAAAGGGGTTAAGACTTGGCTCTGCCAACTGGCATGGGGCGAGAAGGGATATAATCAACCCTGGGCATGGCTGGCGCCTTGAAGACGCTCCCCTTGAAGACACTCCCTGAGTCTACTCTTAGTTGACATCAGCTTCTTAGATGCTATTTATTATTCACACAGGAACTTTTTGTAATGTGTTTTTAATTACTATGCTATTCTAATTAATATTTTTTCTTTTACTGTAAAACACCCAGCTCTGCAAGGAGATGGGTGGCGACAAATTTGAAATATTAAATAAATAAATAAATAAATAAATAAATAAATAAATATGAAAAAACAAACAAGTGCCATCATAAAAAATTAAAAGGAATCCGGAAGAAAATGTTTCCTGATTGAATGATAAAGAATTTGTACAACAAATGCAGGTAGAAACTTTACAATGTTTTGATTTGAATTCAGAAACTTCAAATGCCCAAATTTTTGAATGGGAAGCATATAAAGCATACATTCGAGGTAGGATTATTGCTTATGCATCACATGAAAATAAGATTAAAAAGAAAATAAGAAAACACTACAAAAGATATCGAAACCAGTGCGGATTCAACAAAGCTTGGGGCTTCTGGAGTGGATTATAAAATACTTTAATACAAATATACTTATGGATTACAAATATTTAACTTGGAATATAAATGGAGCAAATGCTCCTCAAAAAAGAAAGAAAATTTTTCACTTTTTAAAGAAACTGAACTTGGATATAATCTGTTTGCAAGAGACTCATATTCGTAAAAAAGACATTAAGTACTTGGTTCAGAAGCAAATTGGAGAAGAATTCATATCGGCTGGACCAGAAAAGACTAAAGGAGTTGTTTTGTATATACAATCAAAACTGAACCCACAACTGATCTTGACAGATGACAGAGGAAGATATGTGGCAGTTGAAGTTAGTATACAAGGGGTTAAAACACTAGTTGTTGGACTGTATGCCCCAAATGTTGGTAAAGGGATATTCTATAAAAACCTAATGGACAAATTGATGGACTTACAGTATGAGAATAGGTGCCTTATGGGTGATTGGAACGGGGTAATCTCTCCAATGGAAGATAAACAGACCCCAAGGGGGCTGAGACTTAAACAAGGGAAACTACCCCAAACATTCTTCAATCTGAAAGACATGTTGGACTTACAAGATATTTGGAGACTTTTAAATGGAAATTCTAAGGAATATACATATTATTCCGAGAGATTTAAATCCTTTTCTCGAATAGATATGTTTCTGATTTCTAAAACTCTGATGATGGATGTCGCTAAAGTTGAAATATTACCTAAGACCTTTTCAGATCATAACCCTGTTAAGTTGACTATTAAGAGGAAAAAGAGTACATTTCGATGGAGATTAAATGAGACAATTTTACGGAAAAATGAAATAGTTGATACTTGTAAAAAAAAAAGATAAGAGAGTTTTTTCAACTGAATATGAACAAAGGCACTAATACAGACTGTTTGGGATGCCAGTAAGGCTTACATGAGAGGTTATTTTATATAATATAGCGCCCAGTTGAAGAGGAAAAAACAAGAGAAGATGCCATTGATTTTAGATGAAATTAAAAATAAAGAGATTGAGATGAAAAATAATCCATTGGATGAGACTTTGAACACACAAATTAAATTTCTACAAAAACAAATGTCAGTGTTAATGATACAGGAATTAGAAACTCAACTGAAATTCACAAAACAGAAATATTTTGAATGTGCAAATAAACCAGGTAGATGGCTACTTTACAAATTGCATAAACAAAGGCAGAAAAGATTAATTTCTAAAATACAACACGACAGGAAGACTTCAATGGTAAATGCAGGCATTCAAGAGGCCTTTTTTTGTTACTACTCATCATTATATAAAAAACAAGATGTTCATCCAGATGATATTGATAAATATCTGTCTACACAAAAATTACCTATTCTTACTGATCAACAGAGAAACTTACTTAATGATCCCATAACATTAGAGGAAATGTCAACTGCCTTTAAGAAAATTAATTGTGGAAAAGCACCTGGCCCAGATGGTTTATCAGCGGCCTACTATAAATATTTTGAGAAGGAGCTTTGTCTTCCTTTACAAATGACTATGAATTCAATTTTGGAAACAGGTGTAATGCCAGAAACTTGGAAAGAAGCCCATATTACCTTGATTCCAAAAGACCAACAGGATTTGATTTTGACAAAGAATTATAGACCAATATCTTTATTGAACAATGATTATAAGATATTTACAACAATCCTAGCGGAAAGAATGAAGAATATTCTTGTAAAATTTATCCATCAGGATCAAGCAGGATTTTTACCAAAAAGAGAAATCAGAGATAACATTCGAAATGTTCTGGATATATTAGAGTACTTGGAACAACACTATGAAAAACAAGCAGCCTTGATATTTTTGGATGCTGAAAAAGCCTTTGATAATTTAAATTGGCCTTTTATGTTTAAAGTTTTGGATTTTATGAAATTTGGGGAAAACTTTGTTAAATGGATTAAATCAATATACATACCACAAACCGCAAAAAAAATTGTTAAGAGATTTTTAGGAGATTTTACTAAACCATGTGAAATTCAAAAAAGTATGAGACAAGGATGCCCCTTGTCTCCATTATTATTTATATTGGTTTTAGAAGTATTACTTAGAGATATTAGACAAGCTGACAATATTTGGGGAATAAGAGTTAAAAAAGAAGAATATAAGTTAAGAGCTTTTGCTGACGACCTAGTCATTACCTTAGAAAACCCACTGGATGGGATTGAACCATGAATGCAAAAATTGAGAAACTTTGGGTCACTAGCAGGGTTCAAAGTAAACATACAAAAAACAATGGTTTTAACTAAAAATATAGATCTTTACCAACAGAAGAAACTGAATGAACTAAATGGATTTACAATAGAGAAAAAAATAAAATATCTGGGAGTATATTTGACACGGAAGAATGCTGGTTTATTTCAGAATAATTATGTTCCACTTTGGACAGATATTAAAAAAGACTTAGACCGATGGGAAAAGTTACAATTGTCGCTACTAGGAAGAATATCAGTGATTAAAATGAATATCTTGCCGCAAATTTTATATCTTTTCCAGACAATTCCAATATTGACTTCAGAAGCACCTTTTAAACAATGGCAACACGACATCTCTAAGTTTAAATGGCAAGGGAAAAAACCAAGAATAAAATATAAAGTTTTACAAGACGTGAAAGAAAGAGGTGGTTTGGGTCTTCCCAATTTGAAATTGTACTATGTAGCTTACTGCTTAGTATGGCTTAAAGAATGGATCACCTTGAGAAATGAAAAATTATTAAACTTGGAAGGCCACAGTTTGAGATTTGGATGGCATGGATATTTTTGGTATGATAAAGTTAAAGTTCCCCTTCATGGATCACTGCCTTGTCGTGGCGAAGGGGCTTGCGTAACTCAGTGAAGCCATGAGCTATACCGTGCAGGGCCACCCAAGATGGACAGGTCATGACAGAGAGTTCTGACAAAATGTGGTCCACTGGAGAAGGAAATGGCAACCCACTCCAGTATCCTTGCCAAGAAAACCCCATGGACAATGTCAAAAGGCTAAAAGATATGATGCCGGAAGATGAGCCCCTCAGGTCGGAAGGTGTCCAATATGCTACTGGGGAGGAGCGGAGGGCAATTCCAAGTAGCTCCAGAAAGAGTGAAGCGGCTGGGCCAAAGCCAAAAGGACGATCAGCTGTGGATGTATCTGGAAGCAAAAAGAAGGTCTGATGCTGTAAAGAACAATATTGTATAGGTACCTGGAATGTAAGATCTATGAACCAAGGCAAGCTGGATGTGGTCAAACATGAGATGACAAGATTGAACGTCGACATCTTGGGAATCAGCAAACTGAAATGGACGGGAATGGGTGAATTTAATTCGGGTGACCATTATATCTACTACTGTGGGCAAGAAACCCTTAGAAGAAATGGAGTTGCACTCATAGTGAATAAGAGAGTGGGAAAGGCAGTAATGGGGTACAACCTCAAAAACGCCAGAATGATCTCAGTGCGTATCCAAGGCAAACCATTCAATATCACAGTCATCCAAGTCTATGCCCCAACCACTGGTGCTGAAGAAGCTGAAGCTGACCGCTTCTATGAAGACCTACAACACCTTCTAGAACTAGCACCAAAAAAAGATGTCCTTTTCATCATAGGGGATTGGAATGCTAAAGTAGGAAGTCAAGGAGTAATCGGAATAACAGGCAAGTTTGGCCTTGGAGTACAAAATGAAGCAGGGCAAAGGCTAATAGAGTTCTGTCAAGAGAACAAGCTAGTCATAGCAAACACTCTTTTCCAACAACACAAGAGACAACTCTACACATGGACATCACCAGATGGTCAATACCGAAACCAGATTGATTATATACTTTGCAGCCAAAGATGGAGAAGCTCTATACAGACAGCAAAAACAAGACCAGGAGCTGACTGTGGCTCAGATCATGAGCTTCTTACTGCAACATTTAGGCTTAAATTGAAGAATGTAGGGAAAACCACTAGACCACTTAGGTATGACTTAGATCATATTCCTTGTGAGTACACAGTGAAGGTGATGAATAGATTTGGAGGATTAGATTTGGTAGACAGAGTGCCTGAAGAACTATGGACGGAGGTCCGTAACATTGTACAGGAGGCAGCAACTAAAACCATCCCAAAGAAAAAGAAATGCAGGAAAGCAAAATGGCTGTCTGATGAGGCTTTACAAATAGCTGTGGAAAGAAGGAATGCGAAAAGCAAGGGTGAAAGGGAAAGATATAAGCAACTGAATGCAGATTTCCAGAGAATAGCAAGGAGAGATAAGAAGGCCTTCTTAAATGAACAATGCAAAGAAATCGAGGAAAACAATAGAATGGGGAAGACTAGAGATCTCTACAAGAAAATTGGAGATATGAAAGGAACGTTTAGTGCAAAGATGGGCATGATAAAGGACAAAAAAGGCAGGGACCTAACAGAAGCAGAAGAGATTAAGAAGAGATGGCAAGAATACACAGAAGAACTATACAAGAAAGATCTTAATGTCCCTGATGTCCACGCTGGTGTGATTACTGACCTTGAGCCAGACATCCTAGAGAGTGAAGTCAAGTGGGCCTTAGGAAGCATTGCTAACAACAAAGCTAGTGGAGATGACAGTATTCCAGCTGAGTTATTTAAAATACTAAAAGACGATGGTGTTAAAGTGCTGCACTCAATATGCCAGCAAGTTTGGAAAACGCAACAGTGGCCACGGGATTGGAAAAGGTCAGTTTATGTTCCAATTCCAAAGAAGGGCAACGCCAAAGAATGCTCAAACTATCGCACAATTACACTCATTTCACATGCTAGCAAGGTTATGCTCAAAATCCTACAAGGTAGGCTTCAGCAATACATGAACTGAGAACTACCGGAAGTACAAGCTGGGTTTCGAAGAGGCAGAGGAACTAGAGATCAAATCGCCAACATTCGCTGGATCATGGAGAAAGCACAAGAGTTCCAGAAAAATATCTACTTCTGCTTCATTGACTATGCAAAAGCCTTTGATTGTGTGGATCACAACAAACTGTGGCAAATTCTTAAAGAGATGGGAGTACCAGACCACCTTACCTGTCTCCTGAGAAATCTGTATGTGGGCCAAGAAGCAACAGTTAGAACCGGTCATGGAACAACCGATTGGTTCAAAATAGGGAAAGGTGTACGACAAGGCTGTATACTGTCACCCTGCTTATTTAACCTATATGCAGAGTACATCATGAGAAATGGTGGAATGGCTGGAAGAATCACAAGCCGGAATTAAGATTGCAGGGAGAAACATCAACAACCTCAGATATGCGGACGATACCACCCTAATGGCAGAAAGTGAAGAAGAACTAAAGAGCCTCTTGATGAGGGTGAAAGAGGAGAGTGCAAAAGCTGGCTTGAAACTCAACATTAAAAAAACTAAGATCATGGCATCTGGACCCATCAATTCCTGGCAAATAGAAGGGGTAGAAATGGAAGCAGTAACAGACTTCATTTATTTGGGCTCCAAGATCACTGCAGACGGAGACTGCAGCCATGAAATTAAAAGACGCTTGCTCCTTGGGAGGAAAGCTATGGCAAGCCTAGATAGCATATTAAAAAGCAGAGACGTCACCTTGCCGACAAAGATCTGCATAGTCAAAGCTATGGTTTTTCCAGTAGTAATGTATGGCTGTGAGAGCTGGACCATAAAGAAGGCTGAGCGCCAAAGAATTGATGCCTTTGAACTGTGGTGCTGGAGAAGACACTTGAGAGTCCCCTGGACTGCTAGGAGGTCAAACCAGTCAATCTTAAAGGAAATCAACCCTGATTGCTCATTGGAAGGATCGATAATGAAGCTCAAGCTCAGATACTTTGGTCACTTAATGCGAAGAGAGATCTCTTTGGAGAAGACCCTGATGCTGGGAAAGATTGAAGGCAAAAGGAGAAGAGGACGGCAGAGGATGAGATGGTTAGATAGCATCACTGAAGCAATGAGCATGAAACTGAGCAAACTCAGGGAGGCAGTGAAGGACAGGAAGGCCTGGCGCAATATGGTTCATGGGGTCACGAAGAGTCAGACACGACTTAACAACTAAACAACAACAACAAAAGTTAAAGTTAATGTGGACTTTAAGAATCATTATATTAGAAGATCTCTATTAAAAGTTTGGACTAAATGTAGACCCCTTTTATGCCCTAAGATGCCGATGTGGACCTCTACACAAGAAGCCTTCTATAGAACTGAAACAAGAGATAAAAATAAATGGATGAGATACCAAGACTTATTAGAAAAAGAACAAAGAGAATATAAAATTAAATCAAAAGAACAATTGGTTTTAGAAGGATATACCTTTCAATGGCTTTCTTATATGCAATACAAAGAAAAATTTAAAATTGATAAAAAAGAATTTGGATTTGAACAGAATAAATCGGAATTTGAAATCCAATTATTTGAAACAGATGAACATTTAATAGTAAAAATGTACAAATTATTGTTGAGAGAAGAAATGGTTGAAGAACAAGTTAAAGAATGCATGATTAAATGGGAAAAAAATATTGCTCATAATATACATATGCAGCAATGGGAAAATATGTGGTCTAAAGTATTAAAATTTACTTTATGTTATAACTTGAAAGAAAATTTCTATAAAATGATGTATCAATGGTATATGACACCCCAAAGACTATCAAAGATGTATGGGACAAAATGTTGGAAATATAACCAACAAGAGGGGTCATTTTACCATACGTGGTGGACATGTAAAATTGCAAAGAAATTTTGGACTCAAATACAAACATTGATGCACAGCATACTACAAATACAGATCCCATTTAAACCAGAACTATTCCTGTTGGGGATAATGGACTTTCAAATAGGAAAACACCTTATTAGAATTACTCAATACATGATTACTGCAGCAAGACTTCTTTATGCACAGTTTTGGAAAACCCGGACACTACCAACAAGAATGGTTGTTAAAACTGATGGATATGGCAGAAAATGACAAACTGACTTGCCTATTAAAAGAAAACTCAGACAACTACTACCTCAAAGAATGGAAACCATTGATGGACTATTTGCAAAATACAGGTGGGGTGAAGCTTACATGGGGACTTGAAGATTAGATTATAAATGTAATGGGATATGTTTAGACAAAGAATTATTCCTATTTAATGTATTAAAAACTAGCACTTATGATAGCCTTATTATTTCTAAGGCCAAAGATAGATTGGAAGTTATCTATTTTTCATATCTTTTCTTCTTTTACTTTACCTCACTTTTTCTTTTCCTTTTCTTTATATTTTGTATTTCAAATTTTCCTTTTCATTTCTAACTTTTAAATACGTATCTTTAAAATCTGAATAAAATATTATAAAAATAAATAAATAAAAGGGAAAATAATTTGAAAGAGAAATTGAAACATCTACAGGCACAGATGGTTAGATGTCCATCTCCGGTTTTGTACAGAGAAATACAGAAAAAGAAATATGAATTAACTACTATAATATCACAGCAGACAGAATTTATGGTAACTTATTTGCGACAGAGATGCTGGGAGAACGGTGAAAGACCCAGTATGATCATGGCTAATCTTTAAAGCAAAAAAAAAAAGATAGGACAGTGATTCTGATCATTAGAGGTGAAAGAGATGAAATGTATAAAACTTCAATGGGTATTAATTGTCAATTTTTAAAATTTTATTCAGAAGTATAATCTAGAGACTGTATCAAATGAAGATATAAAGGCTTTTTAAAATAAAATTAACTTACCACAATTAGATGATACACATAAACAACTCTTATTTGCTCCATTATCTGAGCTAGAGATTGAACAAATAATTTTAACAATACAAAATGGTAAAACATTTTAGATTAGATGGAATTCCTAATGAGTAGTACAAAACATTTATAGATCTTTTGGTGCCAAAACTTCAGCAAGTAACGTGAAGAGATATTTGATAAGGGAATGTTATCACCAGCATTTAATCAGGCTTTTATTACAGTTATACCAGAAGCAGGTAAAGATCACGCTCAATATGCTAGCTCTCATCCACTCTCATTTATTAGTGTCAGTACAAAGATTCTAACAGCAGCATTAGCAAATAGATTACAGAAAGTGATATTGCTTGTTATTAAGAATGATCAAGCTGGGCTTATAAAAACTAGGCAAGCAGCAGACAATGTTAGGTTAATCGCAGATTTAATAGACTTGAATAAAAACAAAGATCAGTTTGTAATTTTATCATTAAGTGCTGAAAAAGCTTTTGACAAAATACACAAGCAGTACATGTTTGCCGTATTGAAAAGATTTGGATTTCCTCTGGAATTCATAAAATGGATTAAGATATTATATGAGTTGCCCACATCTAAAGTAAAGGTTAATGGTATGTTTTTTCCCTACTTTTCCACTATTTAGAGGAACTAGACAAGGATGTCCACTTTCACCCTTGCTCTTTAACATTTGCGTGGAACCCTTGGCTTGTGCTATTAGACAACATAGGGAGATCTATGGAATAGTGCATAGTTCAGTTGAACATAAATTGGTTTTATTGGCAGATGACCTTCTTTTGTTTATTTCTAAATCTCATACTCCTATTCCAGTGTTGATGCAAATGATAGATACCTTTAGTAAAATAGCAGGATTCTATTTTAGCAGGGTCCAAATGAGAATCAATGCCAATAGGTGAAAACTTGCTTCCCCGTTCATTTAAGGAATATCAATCCCGTATTTGTACCGAGTCTATTAAATATTTAGGTATGTCTATACCAAAGGATATAACTCAGTTAGCAGCATTTAATATAAACAACATATAGAGAGAGGTTTCTTCAAATGTCAGTAGATGGGAGTCATTAAAGCTCACCTTTTGGGGAAAGGTGAATGCTCTCAAAATGAATATTATTCCCAGATTCATTTATATTCTGAGAGGAATTCCAGTTTTTATATCTGGAAAATATAATTCAGATAAAATTTTAAATTCTTTGTTTAGAAAATTTCTATGGGGTTCTTCAATTCCGAGAATATCTTTACAGACAACACAATTATCAGTTAATGAGGGAGGATTTGGTCTTCCGAATCTGGAGCTATGTCATCATGCTTACCTATTGTCAAGTATTAAATACCGGAAGCCAACACATGGACAGTGTAGGAGCAAAATACACCAAAACTCTAATATCTCTGGAAACAATTTCACCAGTTAGAAAGATATGGAAGGTAATGTCTAATAGAAAAGATTTGAACCTTTTCCCATGCCAAACTGACTTTATGGGGAAACCCAACTTTAAAAATTGGGGAAAAGATGGTGATATGGAAAAATTGGATGGAAGCAGGGATATTGACTTTGGACCAACTGATAGATGATGAAGATGAATGTTTAACGTATGCCGTGTTAAGAGATAAATAGCATCTACCAGATGTAACCCAGTGGCAATATTTACAATTTCAACATTGTTTGGACCAGCAGCATCTTCAGCTTCCGAGACACTAGAACAACTTGTTAAATCCTTTAAAACTAAAACACCTACTATTAGTTTGTATAGATATTTATTATCAATAAATCAGTTTGATATGCAGATACTAAGGGAAGAGTGGAATAAAGAATTAGAAGTTTCTATATTGCCTAGACAATGGGAGAGTGTCTTAACTTCAAGAGTGTCAATGGACCTTAAATTACTACTTATACAACAGAAATTAATATTTAGAATTTATTGGACTCCACTACGTCTGTATAGAAAAGGACTGTCAAAAACAGCATTTTGTTGGAGATGTAATAAGGCAATGCTTCTTTATAAGATATGTTTTTATAATGTTCTATATTTAACAAGTTTTGGGAGAAAGTATTGGACTATATAAATACGACTGTGTGACAAAAGCTAAAATTTTCAGAGGATAATATTCTCTTGAACTATATACTAGTCCATGGAACCTGACAACTGGACAACATAAATGGATTCTCCATGCCCTTACCATGGCCAAAAGACTCATATTGCAACATTGGAAAGATAAATGTATGGCCCATTTAGTCAATGGACTGAAGTCCTGATTACACCTGCTACTTACGAGCGGATTGCTTATAGACATAGACTTTGTATAGACAAGTAGAATGAAATATGGGATTCATTTATACAAAATACACTGGATTAAAAAAAACAGGATAGTCATATAACTCTATTAGAAATATATATGTACTTGAATAACACTTGTATGAGATAAGCATACATAGAATTGGAACTGCGTACTAATATAATGATATATTAACTAATTAATAATATAATAATTAATTAATATAATTAATGATATATTAAGGTGCGTGGCCAGCTGCTGAAGATGTTCTGGTGCCCAGTTATGAGGCTAACCCCAATACCCCAGATAGAGCACTTGTTTTGGAAAGGGTTAGAACTGCTTTCCTTCAGAGACTGCGATTGGGTGTGCTAAAGACAGTGAATTTTCATTGTGTCCATCAAATTGTTCAGGAATCTAAAGAATCCCCTATGGAATTCCTGACATGCCTTAAAGATGGCCACCGCCACTTCACTGATCTTGACCCAGAAGCCCCTGCCAATGAAGTTATGATCAAAGCTGCTTTTGTTGGCCAAAGTGCTCCAGATATTAGGAAAAAGCTCCAGAAGTTACCTGCCTCATCAACCCAAAATTTTGAAACCCTTATCTAGATGGCTTTCACTGTTTATTCTCAGAGAGAGCTCGAAGAAAAAGAAAAAAGATGAAAAGAAAGGAGATAAGAGAATGCATAAACAAGCATCTCTTCTTGCACTGGCCTTTTGCCCACAAAGCAAAGGGAGGCAGGAATCCTCCCCCTCAGAGACTCATATAGAACGATCAATGTGCTAAATGTGAGCAAATTGGCCACTGAAGAAATGAATGTTTGTGGAATGCCAAGTCTGATGCCCGACCTTCAAGGGCCAACAGAGGCTGAAAAAGACCAACACTGCAAGACCAAAAACCACAGAGAGGCAGACCTCAAAACTCCCAGCAGAAGTCTGGACTCCTTTTTCTTTTTAAGTGCCCAAGCCTCTGAATTTTACCCTGAGAACAATTCATATTGAAAGGACTCCAGAGGATTTTTGTTTTCCCCCGATCCTCTGGCTGAGTTAAATGCCAACCCTATCATTTTCTCATTGATACAGGTGCAACTTATAGTGTTTTCAATGACAAAAATATTCCTTGCCCGACCATTTCCTCTGCTCCTGTAATTGGTGCAACAGGAGTTATGGAAATGGCACCAATCAGCTAATTTTTTCAGTTGTTGCTCCCAGGGACCTCAACTGGATCATTCTTTTTTGTTTATGCCACATTGTCCCATCAATCTCCTTGGTTGGGACCTTTTAGGAAAATTAAGAGCTACCATTTAATTCAATGATCAAGGCTTGAGTCTTCACATTCCCCCCGAACAGGCTTATTTTTGTTTTTATCCAAGCCAACTGAAGCCAGCCCACTTGATAACACCCAGATTGACCCACGGGTGTGGTATCAAGGGAAACCAGGGCTTGCTCGGTTTGTCAAGCCCCACATGGCTCAGTTGTTCCCTAAGGCACAACCCATCTCAATCAAGCAATGTCCTATCAGATGGGAAACATGCCTGGGAATTAAAATATTAATTGACCACCCTGTCTAGTGACCAAGTATGGTATACAGTTATTGAAAAACAAGGATGCATATTAGGAGTCCTTACCCAGAAACTAAGACCTGAAAAGGATTCCTATTGCTTATCTATCCAAAGTCATGGATGCCGTGGTAAAAGGCTGCCTTTGTTCAATTGCAGCTACAGCGCTTTTAATTCAAGAGACAGAAAAGATGTCTGCACCCCCCATTCTGTTCAAACATTGCTGGAACAAAAACTTCCTTCATGGGCTACTTCAGCCCGATTGACTAAATATGCCAGCTTAATTTTGGAAAATGATTCAGTTAAACTGTTTCGCTGTGAACAGTTCAACCCAGCCACCCTCCTGCCTCGATCATCAGAGGAGGCTAGCTCATCAGAAGGCCCCCATGACTGCCATCAGGTTGTAGAGACTATTGTTGGAATTCGCCCTGACCTCCAGGTTGAACCTTTTAACTTGGCAGAATGTCAGTTTTGGACTGATGGTTCTTCTTTTGTTGAAAATGGGGTCCGCCAGACCGGTTTGGCTGTGGTCACCACTGATGGACCTATTTTACTACGTAAGCTGCCTTTTCACTGGTCAGCCCAAGCAGCTGAACTGTTAGCCCTCATAGAAGCTTGTTATCTTGCCAACATTTTTACTGACAGCCGCTCACACACGTGCTGCTTTTTGGAAGGCCTGAGGATATGTGGAATGGAAAAGCCCTGAAAATGAAATCTCTTTTTGATCTACCCAATTAGCAATAGTTTATTGCAGAGGCCACCAGACTGATTGAGGTGAAATCTCCCAAGACAATCGTGCTGCTGATTATTGGGCAAAACAAGCTGCTTGTGGGGGTGATGTCATGCCTGCAGAACCTCACCAACTTTTGCCCCTCATTCCTATAGAGCCTGATCACCCGCTTCCCCCTCTCTATGATTAGAGAGATCATCTTGATCCACAAGGAAAGTGGAAGGATGGGTGGTGGATTGTTAACAATCGTGTTCAACTACCTCTTCAAATCCTGTGAAAGTGGCTTTCTCAAAGATACAGCAACAAGAAGCTGAGGCACCTTTGCCAATCAGTTGTAGCTTAATGCACTGTTTGCCACAGAAATAACCCAAAGAGTGATAAACCTACCCCTCCAGGCCACCTCCGTACTGCTCAATACCCAGGAGAAGCCTGGCAAGTGGACTTTACTGAACTTCCCAAAAAGGGACCCAAAAATCATCTTTTAATCTTTGTGGATTTGTTCTCCGGATGGCCTGAAGCCTTCCCTGCTTCATTTCAGCTTGCGGGGAAAAATGGTTAGGGCCTAGTGGAGCACATCATCCCAAGATTTTTGGTCCCTAAAAGGTTAAATCAGATAACAGCCGGCACTTCACCTTTGAAGTCATTCAGCAAGTCAGTAAATTCCTGGACATTCCTTGGTATTCACATTCTAATTACAAGCCTCAGGTTTCAGCCAGGGCTGAAGACATGAAAGGGGGCTGAAGATTGTACTTTAAAAGCTCAGCTTGCAAAGCGACTCAGTTGCCGTGGCCCAAAAATACTGCCCCTTGCTTTAACATGTATCAGGGCTATGCCCAGAGGGCCACTATTGCTGTCCCCCTTCGAAATGCTTTAGGGGAGACCGTTGTACCCCATGAAGTGCAAACTGTATGGACAGGGGAAGCTGGCACATGTTCTATGCTCTATCCCCCTGCAGGTCCAAGATGCCTTGCCAATTGCTCCTGACGTACCACCCATCGCCCAGCCAGGCCAGTGGGTCAGAGTGAAGGAGCTGTTCCCATCCCGCACTGATCTGAAGTGGTCTGAGCCGAAGCAAGTCCTACTGAACATGCCAACTGCTGTAAAAATCGAGGGCATCAAAGCTTGGGCGCACAGATCCAGGATCGAGCAGGTGAAGGAACCCCCAGACATTTGGCAAGTTTCCTCAGTCGATAGACTCAAATTAAAATTGCAGCGCTCTCTAGCTTCTCCAACAGATCTTTTCAAAGACTGATTAGGTCCACCGGTAGTGACCTAATTCAAGAACAACCAGAAGATTGGGCATCATAGATTCTACCAGCCACAACCCCTAGACGTGCTGGCTTTGTCACAAACTAAGTTGTGAAACTGATATTGTTTTATTGTGTTGATTGTTTGTTCTGAAATACTTTCCTTTTTTGTTGGTTTCCCCATGTCTTTTGGGGAAGAGAATTACTATTTATTGAAGGGAAGATGTCTTAATGCCCTGGATGCCCAGGGACAGATCAAAGAGTGTTTGTTTGAAAATTTGATCATAAGCCTATTGATAATTGAAATGTTCCTCTTGGTTGACAATATTGATGCTTATATCCAAAGGTATGGAGTTTGGAAACCACCCTGCCTGCACTGACTTATAAGGTAATACGTAGAAAAGATAAAGAGGAGTTTGTGTCCCGTTTATGGCTTAATAAGGCATATAATGCATACTGTGATTTTGTCCCAAACTCTGCTGCAGGAATGCAACCCCAAAATAGTAAAGGATTGTTGGATATGTTTACTTATAGCCCCAGGGGTTCACTAAGCCCTTCCAGTCCCAGCAGAATGATGGGACAAAATCAGGACTAAGTTGGTTTTCACTGGGAAAAGATCCCAGAGTGGAATTGCTCAAGCTTATTTTGATACACTTAAGAGGATGATATTGGGAATGGGACTGAAACAGGGCCCCCCCATAGATGGGCCTGTTGTTCTTGGAGTAGAAATGTTGGATAAAACCACCAATATGTGTTCAGCAACATGATCCTCATGAACTTAAGAAAGGAGTGGAAGTGGGAAGAATTGATGTGAATGCTTGTTCTATGGTGATTTCAATGGTTTGTAATCATACCCTCACGATGATGAAAGCTATGTATGCACCTACAAAACAGATCAAAAATGTGTATTTAACCAAAGGATCCAGAATAACTATTCTGCAAAGAAAAGTGAGAGAGAACTGGTGTCTGGATAAACCTGCCTGCGCCCAGTTCGATCTCCCCCCTTGGCACTTAAAGAGCAAGAAGGGACAAAATTGTTTTCCCTATTACCCAAAGGTCCCAAGAGGGACAATGGGAAGACTCCTCATATTTTGTGGACCCTTCCCTGCCAGGGGTGGTAGTAAACAAATCAATGGAAGCCCCTGTAAACCCACAAGAAGGGGTGTAACCATTGGTTGGAATGTATGTGACTGAGACTTTCACTGGGAGGTTTAGTGAAAGCTCACAGGAAAAGGTTTATGGATGTAAAGGGAAAGAGAGCGAGTGAGCAAGCTGGTGCTAGCAACAGGATGTGTGATGAGCAATGGCTGTGGACTGCTAACTGCCATAGAGTGTGTATATGTGTGTGAAAAAAGGAAAGGAAAGGAAAGGAAAGGAAATGTTGTTGTTGTTTCCACGATTGATGGTTTAACTGTAATTGCAGCCCCCAGAAATCAAGCCCAAACATTTGCCAAACTTATGATCCTTCGCTTTCTTCCGAAAACGTATAAGTGGAATCACATACATAAGAAGCATCTTATGTTCAAAAGCAAAGGGAGGAAATGAAGGGCATTGTTTTGATACACAATTTTACACTCTCTCATAATGTGTGGGCATGCATGTGATAGTGCACTCTATCTTATTTACAAAGGATTAACTTGCTTTGTAAAGAGCACAGCGTTTCTTTCCCCCACCTTATCTCTTTGTTGAATGCCTGATTGCCTTCTAAGAGAGCACAGCATTCCCCTCCCCCCCCATTTCCTTAGAAGCAATTAGCCAGATGCCTGAAGCCATAAATTAGATCGGTACCAGGCAAAGAAGTTGCAAGGAGAGAGGCCCTACATTCCAAAGAAGTTAGGTATTTCCTTGATAACCAGAAGAAAAAAAGTTAAACTTAGATTCACCTCTTTAGGCCTACCTTTACTTTTCCCTGGGTCATCCCAAAATTCCCTTGTATGGATATGAGGGGATGTACTATCTGAAATATCTGAATATGCCTATAAAATCTTTGTTGCTTGCTTTGCAAGGTGTGGTTCTGGGCAACACTCCTTGAGCCATCCAGAAGGTTTCCTTGGCCAATAAAACCTCTGTTAATTAAAAGCCTCATCTCAAGTCTTCTTATTTGGCTTTACTGAAACTTGGGAAATAAAAGGTGCCATACACTTTCTTTAACTACGTAAGCTTCCCCAGAATCATTTGGAAATTGAATGGCCTTATAAATCTAAACAAATAAAAAATAAATAGAATACAAATTAAACAGGGATGTTTAAAGCACCATTCATGTCTTCAGTCTTAAAGGAGACCACAATGAAAGCAAAATCTGCCTTCCAGACTGACAGTGAGAGTCCCTTGAATCATCTCCTTAGATAGTTAGGGTCTCACAAGCTAGAATGGGCAGGTCAACACTGACAACTTGTGACCAAAGATCATACTTTTCCAAAGGCATTGGATTCAACCCGCAGTTTACACCTAAACCCAGTTTGTTATTTTGAAGATATGGTAGAAATCTTGCCAAGAAACACTAACCAATTGGAGAAAATCCAATTAGCATTTTTAATTACAAAATAACAGTGATCATTGGATTGCAATCCAAGAGTAAAGTCTCAAAATTATAAAGTTATTTTATACCATATACATTTACAGCTAAAAGAGACGTGTCCAGAAGCAATACAGCAAATTACCAATAAAGAACTCACTACTACAGATATAAAAAAAAATGTGGAGGTTTTATCATGTCCAAAATTCCCTGCCCTTCCCCTTGAAAACCAGTTTAGACTAGCTTTTTTGTTATGCTCTGCTCTTTAGCTAAACTGCTAGTGTACACTATAGTACAGGGACCAAAACCCACCAGCTTAAGCAACTACAAACTATGACTAATACACCTAATAGCTAAACGTGTCGCCAGATGAAGTGCTGGTCTTGTGCTCTCTGACTAGAACACAGAAGAAGCCATCTGAGCTCAGAACAATAGACTGGGCAGCCTTATCTGATTCTTAGCAAAGCGAGTTACAGTATTACGCCAACACTCAGGAAAGCTGTTACCAGTTGCAAACACACTTCTTTCACTCTCTCTCTCAAGTGACAGTGAAATGTATGGCATTTCCCTAGCCAAGTTTCAAGTTTTCTGAGAGAGTTGCAGCAATAATAGCAATGAAAGATGAGAGAGATGCAAGATTCAGTTTAAACCAGTGTTTCTCAACCTTGGCAACTTTAAGATGAATGGACTTCAACTTCCAGAATTCCCCAGCTGGCTGGAGAATTCTGGAAGTTGAAGTCCACTCATCTTAAAGTTGCTAAGCTTGAGAAACACTACTTTAAACATTCCACTCAGGACATTAGAGTACACTTCACATAGCAAATAGTTAAAGTAGGGTCCTATGAGTCCTATGAGCTTTTACCTTTGTTCTATTTCAGCAGTGCAATCCAAATTATTGTCATAAAGTTGTATGCCTCTGTGGAATGGCCAATCTCACAAGTGACTCATTGTCAAGCAGCACATGATCAGGGCCAGCTGTAGACAATTTGGAGCCTTAGGCAAAGTCATATTCTGGTGCCCCCTATGGTTTGGCTCATCTTCCAATTTTGTTAGGAATTTCAAAAAGGCACCCCCTTGTTTCTATTTTTCTTCACGTTTTTGAGCTTCATGCTTATGATTTTCAGCTCTGGCCAATTTTTTTTTCTTTTCTTGGACATTTTCACCCTACTTACTGTGAAAGAAGAAAAGATTATCAGATTTTATACTGATATTGTGTATTCAGAAGTCTTTTCAATTTTGGCACCCCCTAAAATATGGTCCCCTAGCAGACTGCCTAGGTTGCCTAGGCCTAGAACCAACCCAGACAAGATATTTAAGAGAGGCAGGGGTTTGAGGGAAGGCAGGAGACTGAAAAATAGACACGTGTCAATAAAGCAACATTTGGAGCAGAGTCTCTGCTTTGGCCCAATATCCCAAGTCTCTTATGGTTTCTCAGGTCTACCCCTTCAGGTTCAGATCTTCTTGCTGGGGCTTTTGTAAACATAGCATGCCCTCAACCTTTGAAAAAAGATCTTTCTCGTGCAAGGAATTTTTCAACAGAGAAGCTATGTAGTATTTTGATAATAATAAGATGCAACAAATGTCTTGCTTAAGACTTGTAAAAGTAAAACACAACAATAGTTGCAATATTTCAGCAATTCATTTTGATGAAGCCATTACAACTCTATGAATAGAGAGGTATGTCCCATCCCAACAACAGGTTTTGATCCAGAAGCGATCCAAAGACAAAAATCCTTTATGTGTTCTGAGCATGTCCTCAACTGTTGAACTAAAGCCCTTCCTCCTTCAAGAACTTTTGCAATAGTGAACCCATATGAGTATTTTGAAAGAAATTATGCCCCAGATAGCTTACTTAAGTCTGGTAAAAGTAATAAGTAATAATCGCTTTTAGCAAATCAGTACAGTATGATGCAATCATCACAATACTATAAATATAGAGGTATTAAGCCCTTCTGAGTAGATAATCTATAGCGCTTCCTTCTGATCAAGTGACAGCCTCTGCTCTGATTGCCTACAGAGCCTGGCAAAAGCCCCTCCATGCAGCAGTTGGTTTGTAGAACAAACATTGTAAAACAAAGAGCAGACTGCATTACCAGTCTTAGTGTCCCCAAGGCCCACACAGCAGTCCCCATAAAGACACAATAGCAGTCAGTGCTAGCCAGATTGCCACAAGCTTAATAAACTCCAGTTTTACTCCAAGCACGTGCATGTTATTATTTACTAGCTAGAATTTCTAATCTATAAACTACATTGCAAGCCAGTGCTGTTTACTGTTTTTAACCAAATAGGTGGTATATGTGGAATACTGAAAAACACTCAGGATGCCAAGGACTCACCCACCCACAGCATCCCTTTTGCTTTCTCTGCAGATCATTCCCTGTCTGAGCAAGAATGTCCTTTGTAAAGAAAAGCCCTGCAAATCAAATCCTTGGAAAGGAAGCAAGAGGACATTCTGAAGAATACACAATACTATAAGTGGGGGCACACCACAAATTTTTCACAGGGAATTAGTACATTAATTATGTTATACTATTGTTTATTCTGTTTATTTGTATAACACTGCAATCCCCATGAACTCCCAGAGGATGACATCAGTAAAAACAGAATGTAACAAACAACACAAATACTACTAGAATTCCCTGGTCATCATCTGCCAAATGCTTTCCAGAAAAGTTCAGTTTTTACCAACTTTTGGAAAGTCAACAGATTCGGCACTAAATTGTCCTTCAGGGGGAGGCTGTTCCAGAGATGGGGACTGCAGCTGAAAGGCACAGTCCCTGCCCCTTGACCTCTCAGAAATGTGGAACCACTAACAGGTTCTGCCAAGGCGTGTTGGGAAATTACTGTGGGTAATGTCCAGTTTAGTTTGCACCCAGCACTATCAGGCTATCTTCAGATCCTTTTATATTTTTATATATATTTCCTTTTCCTTTTATTCTTTGTAAATGTGTTCTCTTATAAATTTTAACTGTATATTTATTTATTGTTTTAATATGTTGTAAGCCACCCAGAGTCCCCCATTGGGGGGAGATGGGCAGGGACATGTTTACTAAATAAATAAATAAACAAACAAACAAATAAATATCCAGATCAGAGCAAGCACATGTGTCACTAAGTTCAGCCAGGGAAAAAATGTAGCTTGATTTTTATTGATAATAAACATCAGCAAACCCCCCAAAATAGAAAAACATGATAAAAAGCAGGCAAGAGCAGGGAACGAGAGAAACATGAACAACAAGCAAGAATTTACATTATCTATATCTATCAAAAGGCACAAAACTTTCCAGAGACAGTCCCAAAGGGAGTGGTATTTGATTATTCTATCCTTAATCCTTTTACACACATACAGTAATAGCAGCAGAACAGAGATATAAAGTAGGACACCAGATGAGCCCTCCTGTATTCTGCACCATGAAGGAAACAGTTTGGTGGATGGGGATCATACACCCAACAGAAAGCATGCATGTATGGGTTGATTCCAGCTGAAGAAGGTCATCCTAGAAGGAGCACCAATGCAGGAGGCAGAGCACATGTATCACATAGCTATGTCAATTTTCATTAGCCAGGAAATGAGCCTCTGCATTTTGCACCAACTGCAGTTTCTAAGTGATCTTCAGAGGTAGCCCGATACAGAACACCTTGCAGTAGTCCAATCACATGGTAATTAGGGCATGAGTGACTATCACCAAGGCTTCCCATTCCAGGTTGGGCCACAATTGATGCACCAGACATAGGTGGGCAAAACTCCTCCTGGCCACTGCCTCAACTTGCCCATTTAGTAGAAACTGGGAATGCAGATGACTCCCAAATCCCAGATGAGACCCCCAGTCCACAGATTGCCCACCTAAATAGTAAACCTTACTAGGTAAGGGTAGGAGGACTTATATAATGTAAGATTTACATTATATCTCTCCCATAGTCACTGCCTTAATTTCTTTGTCATTGTTGTCCTTTTGTCTTATGCTATTTTTGTGTTTTTTGTATTGTATTGTATTGTATTGTATTGTATTGTATTGTATTGTATTGTATTGTATTGTATTGTATTGTATTGTATTGTCTGCCTGTTTCATTGCTGAACAGCTCTTGCCATTAATGATCTCTTCCTGCTGTCCAACCAGAATCTACTTCTTTGTAATTTAAACCCATTGTCCTGTTTTCTGGAGCAATTATGAAAAATTTCTCCTTCTCTAATGAAATTAGAACTTGCAATATCAAAACTAAAGGCAGGGATATTAAGGACCAAGGGAAGGAAGTACTGTACTTTTTTACACAGCTCGTACATGGACATCGACAGTGGGGGCAGGAAGCAAATGGCAAAGCATCCATCATGAAGTCCTGATGCAAATATCATGACTTTCATACTTATATCAAATGTCAAGACGCAAGCCCCTAACTGCAGCATTTACATGATAAGATCATCGTATCTGGGTCAGCAGTTTGATATCATCACAATTTGGGGTATAGATGTCTCTGAGCTTAATTTGTGGAACGTGTGGTCAGTAGTTGTGGTAATGACAGCCAGTCTAGATGGTCTTCAAAGGGGGGACTGGATGGGTTCATATAGGATCAGGCTGTCGGGTATTTGGTAAGCCCAGGAAAAGATACAGCTTATTTGAAGACTTGCAGATGGGCGCTCTATTCTGAGTCGTGCACCCTCCAAAGCCCCTTTTAGATACTGAATCTGAAGCACTGCGTGGCTCTGTTTACTATTTCCTGAATCATGGGCAGCAGGCCTGCAGGAAATAATAACGGAGAGCACCTCTTGCTCTCCAGTGGTCCAAGCTTGCAATGTATGCAACTGGCCCCTGTGTGACACTGACTGTTGGACAAGATGAGTAGAACTCTTTTTACGTTCTTATGGACTTCTGAATCATTTTCAAAGAGGGCACACCTATTATGTACTCAAGCTTCAAACATACCCCAGAAACCTATTTTATTTTATTATTTTATTTTATTGACTCCTGGCAACTGTCTGGACTAGTCCCTGCAGTTATCTTGGCAAATATAATTACAGCAAAATAAATTGTGTCCCCTCTGGAATAGTTCCAACAAGATAATTTGCCCAGGGTACCCATATTATGAGTTTCCACTCCTTCCAACACTGCTGTACTATTTCAAAACTAGGAAAACTGATTTACACTCAGAAAAGAACAGAGAAAACAGTTAATACTACCCCATTGGTTTTCCTGAGGTATAATGTTGACAAGTCTTGCAACAGGGAGCATCTTCAACTAAAGAATAAATATTATCAGTCTCAGCCAAGTATTATAAACTGGGGCCTCCCACAGTGCAAATTCTTTTAAGACCTTAACTCAGTAGTTATTAAAACAGACTTATATGTTCCAGAGGTCTCAAAAGGAAACTATAATTAATAATCAATCATTTCTGAAGCATGCATACCTACTATGCATTCAAGTTTTAAATATAGCTCATAAACCTAAGGCAAATAGATTTCAGTAAAATAAATTGTGTATCCACTGGAACAGTTCTAATGCCCAGGATATCATTATTATGAAATTCCATTTCATCTAACATCAATAACATTCAATCAATAATTTGCAAAGAGTGTAAACACCTATTATGTACTCAAGATTTAAATATACCCCATAAACCTATTGCAAACAGGAATAGGGTAAAATAAATTATGTTGTCTCTAGAACAGTTCCAAAAAGGTAATTTTCCCAGGATACCTACTGTATGTTATGAGCTTCCATTTCTTGTAACAGTACAGTACTTTTTTGGAAATTAGTAAAACAGATTTATATTCAGGAAAGAACAGAGTAAATAGCTAATAAGTCCACACTGGTTCTCCCGAGGTATAAAATTCACAAGGGTGTTGAAGTAAATAACATCTTCAAACAGTATCATAAACTATTTAAACATAAACAGTATCAAGCACAGCCAAATATTATATAATAGGACCTTCTACAGTGCCCATTCTGTCAAGATCTTAACTCTGAAGGTTATTAAACAGACTTATGTATTCTTGAAGTCTCCAGATGAAACTATAGATAGTCCTCGTTTAGCAACCACAATTGGGAACTTGGTTGTTAAGCAAAGTGGTCACTAAGTGAAACTGTGACTATGCTTACAATCTTACTTCAGCTTTCCTTTCCTTTACAGACCTGCAAAAATCATAAATGTGAGGATTGATCGTAAAATTACTTTTTCATCGCTGTCATAACTGTGAGGGTTGCTAAGCAAGGCAGTTGGTAAACAAGGACTACCTGTATAATTAATAACCAATCAATACACATATTAAATAATGTTTGAGACCAATGGTACTGGGCAATCAAATAATATGCAGTTGAGAATTTATGGGCAACATAGCACAGAGAATATTTGAAGTTAATGGCATTTAAGGCAATAAAATAAGAAGCAATGAATATTTTATGGGGACTCTAATATATTGAATTCAATGAAAAAAAGACAAAGCAGGGGTTCAGAGAGTGGCGGGTGGAATGGGGGAGGTGTCCATCGCTTCACACAGTGTTCAATTATAGAAGGAGAAGGCAGGTATTGAAAAATAGAGACTCTTTGAATATTTTCTGCCACAGCAAAGGGGAAGAGAAATTTACAAAATGTAGCATCCACACATACCCAAACACACACATTTACACAGCTAAGAGGTGCACCTTTTGCACAGGATCCCTTTGCTTAGAAATGTAGAATACAATAGCAAGAATGCTTCTGGGTTAAAGAGGGAGAGAAAGAGAGGCCACAAGAGTTAGCAAAGAATCATCTTTCTTTTGCAGCTTGGTCCTCAAAGATCAGTTTTAGGTAACTAACCGAAGGTACAGGCCGGGAAGAGTTCAACTCTGAATGTTATTTTGCACCGACATTCTTTTGCGACCTCTGTGGTCCTTTTAAGAAGACCAAGCAATCAACAATGCAAAAGGAAAGAGTTGAGGGCAGTGGTGTGCTGGACCTGGCTTGCACGAGCTGATTGTTAACTTTTGGGGAATTCTGTGAGCTGGTTGAAAGCAGAGCTGACTCCTGATGCCTAGTGTGCAATCAGCTGTTCGGCAGCTGGCAGTGCGGTGCAGTGGTGGCAGTGGAGCTGGCAAAGCCAGTTGTTAAATATTTATCAGCACGCTACTGGATGAGGGGGTATCTGCACAGGCTTAAACTGAAAAGGTCATGCTTGGACCCTTTTAATATTATTTATATTCTCTGTTGCTACTAGAATTATTGTACACAGGCGGTCAGGGAAGGAGTATTGAAGGCACCCTGTTTTTCTTCAAACTGGGGGCCTTTTCCCAACTAGACATGCATGAGCACCCACAAGATCTTGTTACTTTCATCTCAGTGATAAAAGCAGTTTTGTGCCCCTGCATTGCAAGCTCTGCCTCTTTCATACATGCATGCACCGCTATGACACATCTGCAAAAGGAGCAGAGCTTTCATCAGCACAGTGCAATGCTGCTTTCATCATCCTGTCTCCCCTTGTCCTCCCCCCCCCCCCCCGCCACACACACACACATCCACTGATGTCTGCCAGACTTCTCCAAGCACATAAGGATATCGATTGGACTGTGGTAAGGAACTGTTCTCTGCAATCAGCCTTTTTGACCTGGTGCTTTAACTGTAGTATTATGGTTTCATTAGAAAAGACTAATGGGAAATTAATATTATATAGGGTAACTGTGGCAAAATTATTGTACACAGATGGATGAAAAAGTAATGAAATACTTAGTGGAAGATTGGATTATAACATTAACTGAACTTGCAGAAACGGCGAAGCTGACCAGTTTGGCTAAGGGAAACACTGAGCACAAATACTGAGTGCACTTTGGAAGGGGGAGCAAATCAGATAATTCAAGTTATATCACATTCTATTACATCCAGTTTACAACAGAAATATATCAGAACACAGTAATCTGACTTCCTTGGGGATTTAGATGATTATTAAGTGCCCCTCTCTCCTTCCCCTTCCCCAGAAAACCTCTCGACCCTGCCCTCTGTTTCACAAAAACTTTGCTTTTACCTCCTCTACAACCCTGCAGAGTAGCTTCTCATGAAAGTTAGCAATATGCCATAGACTACAGCTAAGCAGGAGTTTTAAATTCCAGCCTTCCTGGAATAAGAACTAGCATTATTTTGCGACATGCCAAATATTTCAACTCAAACCATTACAAATTTGAAACACATCTGTTTCGTGTGAAAAATGGGCATTTTGGAATTATTTTGTGCTCAAACCGGAGGGTCTCATACTTAATCAGAGCTATTGTGAGCTGGAAGCACTTCCAAAATCCTTGAAACTGTACTTGCAACAGCTGTTCTGCACTTGAGGAAAGGCATTTCCCATTCAAAGCAAGGCAATTTGCACTCAAAACCAGTGCATTTGCCAGTGTCAAACTGGCAAGCGTGATCTGGCAATCTGCCCTTTTTTACACATGTGTCTGCGGAGCTGGGCCTGCCATTTTGGCACTCTTGCTCCTTGTGAATGCCCCTGTTCAAAACTGTTTGCAATTCCAAGTATTATTCTCCACAACTTAGAAGCATCTCTCCATCAACTCCATTGCCACTATGAAATATTTATTTTATTTATCACATACGTAAGGCCACCTGACTCCGTAACAATTCATTGGTGGTCCTCAAGACACCCTCAAGGCAAGCTCAGATTCTGGTGTCTGCATCTAGGTAGCTTTCTGGGCAACTTTATGGAAGTGGTTTGTCCTTGCCTTTTTCCAGGATATTTTTTCCCACTTCCCAGTTCAACCAACCACTCTGGAATTCCCCTCCAAACCCTGGTCCTCTCTGATCATGCTCAGCCTCTCAAATCAGTGAAAGTCAATTAGCTGTTGCTACCGGCTGCCAGTATTGCCAATAATAGTAGCTTACTACACATTTTGTGACAGCCACTTTGGGTACTCCCCAGGTTAAGAACATCCAGTTTAAGGACAACCCACAGTTAAGAACGGAGCCTATTGTAGCAAAATTTGAGTTAAATGCACAGTGATTCAAGTTAAATACACAATGGTTCAAGTTAATTACACAATGCTACTTATACAGTATTATACAATAATACTTCCTGCTTACATACAAATTCGACTTGAGGACAGATCTTGGGAACAGAACTTGTCCTTAAACTGGGGACTACTTGTAGTGGTTAAGACACCAGGCTAGAAACCAGGAGACTGTGACATCTAGTCCCGCCTTAGGTATGAAGCCAGCTGGGTGACCTTGGGCCAGTCCTTCTCTCTCAGCCCTAGGAAGGAGGCAATGGCAATCCACTCCTGAAAAACCTTGCCAAGAAAATTGCAGGGACTTGCCCAGGCGGTCTCTGAGTATCAGACATGATTGAACAGATAGGGAAAAAAAAAAACATTTTTTGTGTTAAAAACATAAGGAATTTAAGTCCATTTTATTAGTTGGCTCAGAAAATGATAGCACTTTAGCTGTTTCCTAATTGGTTATTCTCTGGGATTACTATTCAGAGGTAGTTATAATAAAAAAAAATAGGGCCCCTTCTTTCTGTTTACCCAGATTTCAAGGAGAAATTTTGGTAATCCTTTCATAGTTGTACATCTTTGGCTATGCTGGCATCTAGTGGCTCAACTGGAAGATGCTATTTATCCATCACCAGTAGTGGCAGCAGTTCCTAATACAAGTTCATACCATTGCAAAACTAGGAGGCAGGCAGCTGCTTTTTAGAGAGTTTAACTGGGGTTACCATACATCAGTAAATTCTCAGACAAGTTGTTGCTGTTTTTTTTAACTCTGAACTGCAGGCATGAATTTAAAAAGAGATAAAATGTCCAGAATTGTTTCTAAGGAAGCTGGAGTACCTACCCACTCTACTTCATCCCTCACAGGCCCCCATCATTTTACTTTTATTTATTGCTGTGTTTCTTTCCCTTGTATTCCTATTTCCCCACTTTGTCCTTCTAAGCCCTGATTTCTTCAAATGAAATCAATGCAATTAATCTGGCAAAGCCTAGTTACCTATTAATTGCTTGCATAAGACCTTGGGTTTCAGCAGATGTTCAGAGATCATTACAAGGAAAAGGGTTGGAAGAAAGAAGTCATCTGGACCTCTGCATGGATGTAGTTAGGTCCTCCTTGCTTCTTTATCCTGTCTTGAGCAAATGAAAGCCAGCCCCTCTGGGGATATTGACAGTTGCTTTGTCCAATTAAGTGAAATGTTCCTTTTCTGGTGTCCTAGGTCTAGCTACCAATTCAGAACATTATCTCATAACTGAACTCACCTTCTTAATGATCTCAAAAGGCCTACAATCCAACAAAGAAGTTGATCACTATTTTTCACACAGATTCCTTAACCTCCAAGTGTCACATTAGCCTTCTATTTCTGTGAAATATTGGTGTGTATATCCTTTTAGTACTTATATGAAAACTGTATGGGCTAATCCAGGGTCCTCCAATGTGAGGACAGATATGCTGCCTAGGAATTCTGAACATTTTACTTATCTGGAGAGCACCAAGTTGAGAATATCCAATTAAACTATGAAAGACCATTGCATTCATCCAGCAATAAAACCCTGAAATCCCTTCTAGATGTTCTTTTCTACAATCAGAATCTGTTTTATGTTTTTAGAAAATGTTCTGACATTGCCTCTGACATTATACACTAAAAAAATCAACATATAGATTTTTATACTTTAAAAACAGGTTCATACATGAAAAGGCTGCAAGAAGTTTTTCTGAAGACTGGGCTGGAAGTAATCCATTCCAAGGTTCTAGGCATACTAATGGGAAAACTCTGAAATCACCCTTGATGGACTTCTATCAAAAGAATCAGTTCACACATGACAAAATGCTGGCTAAACATTGTAGCCTTTGCTTGTACAATTTTCAAAAGGACAGCTTTGCAATGTTTCCCTCTTTTGGACTTTTTCTATTATGGCCTATTGGTGCCATCTGGTGGATATAGTGTAAGAAAAACACAACTGCATTTAAGTCAGGAATTTTCAAGAGGAGAGCAACTGATTCTCCCAGAATCCAAAGAAGTATATGAAAACCTTGTGGGGGGGGAAACTACAACCTTATGAATAAACATAGGCTTCATATACAAAAGATCCCAGGATCAACACACTCAGTAACTACTCCAGACAAAAATCTCTTTGATAACTGTGCTGTTCAGATTGGGAAATCCCCTGAAAGCTACAGCCAGTCCAACAAGATCATACTGGCTACAGTATATTATCAATTGTCCATCTCACTTTCATATTGTTATGGGTTTGAAAACTAGTCAAGCTATCTGCTAAAGATCTCTCCTAACTGTACTTATTATTAGATCTAAGACTTTAGATTAAGCTATCAAGTCAGGAGGGTTGAAATAATATCTCTTAACACTTCACAAACACTGTGTTTCCTCATTTGCCTGTAACTGTGGCACAAACATGCCCTAGCAGCACCTTTGTTCTGCTGTGTCCTTATTTTGCCTTCACCACATCCATAGATCATATCTAAGGCAGCCTGGAGTCATCTGTAGGTTCACCAATATTAAAGTAACATTTTCCTCCTTATCCTGACACACATTTTGCCATAGATGCACTCCCACATGCTTCTCCAACTAGTGTGTCAGTGATACAGTCAGATGACCCCTAGGGAGTGGAACAAGCGAGGCACCTATTGGCCACTTTAGGCTGGTGGAGACAAAACTCCTCCCCTCTAGTCCCTTGGCACTGTTATCCAGGGTCATTCTGCTCTGGGCAGTGGAAGAGTCCAGTTCTCTCAAACTGCATCTCTTCTTGTACAGCCAAGTCCCAAGTTGATCACCAGAGACCTGTATTCAACCTCAGCAGCAGAACAACAGCAGTGCACGTGGGTGTGCATGATGAAGTGGGAGAGAGAAAGAGGTGACTCACTCTCTGCTGTTTCACAGTGCCACTTTTCCTACCTGTCAGCTGTTGCTTAGGCTTCTTTCAGTCATGGGGTTTGCACTTGTCTGCAATAGCACTAAACCCATGTCCAACAGAAGCCCAACTGTCAAGTTATCTTAGTTGAGAGCCAGGCTCCTTTTGCACCTGTCCATAGTAAGTAGTAAGTAAGACTGTTGAATATTTTCCCACCAGCTGGTTCTATTAGATGAGAGGGAGGGAAGCAAAGCTGGGGACCCACCAATCCCTGCCTTTAATAAGGACATCCTCAATGGGGTTAGCTCCATTTGCTGCATTGTGCCTGTAGATAGATGCGGATTGCCACGGAGGGCAGCAAATGATGTGATGTGATGGGATGTGATGTGATGTGATGTGATGTGATGTGATGTGATGTGATGTGATGTGATGTGATGTGATGTGATGTGATGTGATGTGATGTGATGTGATGTGATATTCTGCTGGCTCAGGAACTACTAGATAGCATTTTAACTCAGCAGTGAAGATGAACCCTATGTTTTCAGATAGGAATAGGAAGCAAAGAGTAGAGTTTTCTTTCCGCAAGAACTCTTGAACAACTATAAGTTCTTATAGAAATTCAAAAGGAAACTAGATTCTGTTGCCGTGTTGTGCTATGTGAACAAGGTAGGCATACTTTTGGTAAACATGAGCTTCAATTTCACTTGAGGCATGCCAGCCAAAATATGCCACAGTGACCAATACAGTGTCCTTACTATTGGCAAGGAATGCTGTTTGTGACATGGATGCAATTAAGACACATAACCTAGTCTACTCTTTGTCATATTAAAAATATTATATGAAAGCCTCAATTGATGAAAGCCACAATGAGCGACTCAGATCAATATCAACCCATCTGATGACAACCATGGAATATGCAAGATTGTGACTTGGGTTATAAGAGGAGTAAATGGTAAAGAGTATTAATTAAGAAATGAAATGACAAGAAAGAAAAATAGATACGTTGTGCATCAGTGAATCTAAGAGAAAGTGGAAAGATTAATAGACTTGATTGAAGGTTACCTGATCTTATGAAATAGACTTGATGAGTAAATGCATGGAAGTGAAGGTGTAGATTTTATAATGAAAAGGCTAAAATCTGGGTTAGAGAGTACTAATTGGTGTCATCTAGATTCTCGTGGGTATGCGTGAAAGTAGGAATTCATGATACAGTAGTTAAATGTTATGCTTCAGAGAATAGTGATAATGAAAGAACCAAGGATACGTTTGGGAAAAACTTATGCAACATCCTGAATTAATATGATCGAAGAAATGTTACTCAGTGAGATGGCTGCTCATTGGGAATATGACAAGAGAATATAGAAAAAATGATAAGGCCATTTAAAGACTCAAGAATAAAAGAGAATCAAGATTGTTTATAAGGGTATCTGTGGGGGTAGTTAAAAAAATCAAGGTGCAATCACACAGTTGAAGCCCTCCCCCTTTGTTACATGCAGGAAAGCCACATTAGAAAGGAGTAGGGTTTCGATCACGCAGTTACACCCATCCTGATTTTTTTAATCCCCCCCCCCCCGAGATACCTCTGGTGGTTTGATAAGTATGTGCTTAGGAAAAAGGTCTGTTTCTTTAAAATAAATGCTCTCAGCATGTCTATTCATGCATACATATATTGATTGATTGATTGATTGATTGATTGATTGATTGATTGATTGATTGATTATGGGACATCAAGTTGGTGCCAAATCTACATAGATAGATTTTCTCCATGACAATCTGGCATGCATATAACAAAGGAATAAATTTAGAAGCATTACAGATTTGGTTGTTTACGTTGAAAAATGAGACAAATACAGAAGAGTACAAGAGTGACAAGAGGATCTGAATGTGGGTCTGAGCATTATTTGGTAGTGTGAAGAGGGGATCTTGGGAAAAATGGACATGGGAGAAAAAGAAAAAAGTAAAAGAATAATTAAAGTAGAATGAGTACAGGAAGAGAAAGTACAAGTCCTGAACAAAGAAATGTTATGAGACAAATTAATGTCCTAAGAAAATAAATGTAAAGTGGATATAAAGAAAGGTGGTATGGAAGCTTCTTAGAACAAAGTGAAAAAAATCATGTTACATAGTCAAGGACAAGTGTAAATCATGCTCAGGAGGAGTATGAAAAAGGAAACTTGGTGGAGTACTGAGGGAAAGAGGCTGTGGATTAGGAAACCTGCATATAAGAGTGTGACTGCTTTTCATCCACCACTGTTCTTCCTTTGTGATCTGGCCTTTCTTAGTTAGGTCATTGAGTGTTCTCTTGATTAGGGTGTCTAGTTTCTGTATTGGGTTGGTGTTGACAGGGATGTTAACAGGGATTGCAGCAATCCAGAACAGCAGAAAAAGAAAAAGACCACCTATACAACATCTTCCAACAAAATGGATACCCACGTAATTTTATCAAAAAGTGCCTGACCACTCAGCCTACTACAACACAACCCACGCAAGCTATGAAAAGGATCACACTGCCATACATCAGAAACATCTCAGAAGCCACCAACAGACTATTACAACCACATGGCATCTCCGTACCACACAAACCAACAAAATCACTCCAAAATACCTTAAGTAAACCAAAAGACCCAGTTGCCCAAGAAGAAAAAACAGGAATCATCTACAACATACAATGTAAGGACTGTAACAAACACTATGTAGGACAAACAGGCAGAAGACTAGCAGAACGCATCCATGAGCACCAACTAGCAGTCAGAAGACATGATGAAAATTCCTTACTTGCACAACACATGGACAGACTCAACCACAGTTTTAACTGGGAAACTGTCAGCATTTTAAACCAAGCCAAATCCAAATATGCAAGAGGATTCTTGGAAGCTTGGTATTCAGACAAGGCAGCAATCAACAGACACACAGAGATAAACAGCATCTACATACTATTCGAAAGAGACAAAAGACCAAAGATCGCCTCACCAGCAATCATCACCCAGATAAGCAGAGGTTACCACAAGGCACACAATCAAGCAGTCAACATATGCTAATCAATGAACTACCAGAAGAGCAAAACAGAACCCCCAACCCCACCAGCACTGGCAAAGCAGGCCACAGCACATAAACAGAGAGCAAACCTCATCCCATTTTAGCACTGAAGATGTTACCTAGCCAGGTAATGAAACGTTTGCAAGAAAAGAACCAAGCTCAGAGAACCCCAAGGACTCCACAGTTCAACCCTGAGCTACACATATTCGCCTCCATTGCTACAGTACAGATTTCCTGCAGGGGTAAAAAGAAACATTTGAAGGGGATAATTATTGCCCTAAGAGTAACACTAAGGGTTAAGGTTACACTTCAGTGAGCTCTCTGATTCCATGTGGTGCTAGGATTAGCTTTAAGGCAACTTTTAATGGTTAGTAATAGTCTAGCTTTTGGTTAGGTTAGCTTTTGAATGAGTTTTTATCATTATGAGTACTCTTCCATTACTGTGATAGTATAGATCGCCTGTCAGGATAAATTTTAGGGTAAAAAAATTCCCTTGGTAGTATGGTGGTAGTATGGTGAAGTTTGGATTTGAGTTAGACTTCCTTCGGCTTTGGGCTTTAGCTGATGTAAGGATTAGTTTGGCATAAATTGTAATGGTTAGTAGTACCATTAGATTGATAAGATGTGGGAATCGTTTGCCAAAATAACTTTTCAGTAAGAAAAAATGGACCTCAAGGAACCCTATATTCACCCTTCTGCTCACAGAAATTTTTCACCATTAAAACAATACCCAGTCTAAGTCTAATTCAGTCTAAGACTGCCACCAACCATAGCAACTTAGCTTGAAGCAAACCCTAGCGCCAAATCAAACTACAGAGCCCATCAACGCTTAACCCTAACCCTCTGGTCACCATAATGCCAACAACATGTTTTGTTTTGTTTTTTAGTTCCAGAAGTTATCTCTGAGATCCATACAGTAACAGGAACTTAAAATTACTGTTAATGATCAAATCTTGCCCTAGAGCTATCCTTAAGATTAATTTGATTCCCCCTCCCCAGTCTGAAGAGTAATAGCAACAGTTTCAGTAGCGGAGTATGTATAGCAGAATATTATTGTAATCAGTAAATCATGTAGGACATTAGTTTCCAAATACCAGAACAGTTCATGAGTTCACAGACTCAAGCACCAAATCTGTGTAGAATATTGCCTCTGTGTGTGTGTGTGTGTGTGTGTGTGTGTGTGTGCACGCACACATGCATACACATGCATGTGGTTTCCAGGATGATAGTGATAAGGGTGACTCACATTTAATGAATGGCAGAGAGAGTGCTACAGCTGAAAGAATGTGTATATTTAGCTCTGAAGATTTCTGTCTATTTGCAGTTGTGGAAAACAGGATTCGTACTGATCCTTCCTTCCTTCCTTCCAATACATTTTTTGTTTTGGTAGGGAAAAACTGCCACCCTGATTATCAGTCCATGCTTTCTGGATTTTACACAAGGAATCCTGAAGTGTACCTCTTACAGCTAGGTTGCAATCTGAACTTCATCTCAAAGACCAACTCCTTTCATACACTTTACTTGCACAGGTTTGTGGGGGGGTCTTCAAAGAGGTGTGTCAAAACAGAACTTGTAAGGGGCAAGGGAGGTCTTAGACACAGCATGCGGACTGACATGTTGCCTCTGTGGCCACCCAAGCTGTGTCACATTGCAAGCATATGTGATTGAAGATAACAGTATTACCAACAGTCCAGAGTGTTCCCTCAGTTGATGTCAAGGGCCATTCCTGGTACAACAAACACTAGTAAATCCTGATCTCAAAGGTTTTATTCCTCTGATGAATTATCTCTCATGTCTGAATGCTGTCAAACCTCCTGCTCTCATTTCTTGATGTTTCTTGGATCTTGGCCTTCTCTCTGACTGACTCTGCAGCTGTTTCTAGGCATCCTGATTGGCTGGGATCACATAATACACTGGAATGGCCTAAAATGGATTGGGCAGCTTACAGTTTGGCATTTTCTTAGCATACTGTCAGCACTAGGCCACAACATTAGGCTACAATATGGTTTATCTATTTGGCATTTCATATCGTATGGACATAAGAATTGAGTTTTATTAAACTGGTCTTGGGATTTTGTGTTGTGTGGACACAGCCACCTGCTATCACTGCTTTCATTTTTTTATTACTATTTGACTTTTAATGACATACTTGCCTCTGCCCCCCATGATAGTTGTTGTTCTGGAGCTCTACATCCCCCATTTTTAATCACATACTTGCTCTGGAGTCACTTCAGCTAATAGTCAGTTCCTTTAGGACCCTTCAGCTGATATTACACAGCCTGACCTTTGCTGAGACTTTACAACAAACAGGTAGGTAGAGCTGCTTGCGAAGCTAGCACACCTAGGTTAGATTCACCCTGATTCTCGCTAGCACATAGTGACTCTTCTCTTGTGACATGACAGTATTTCTCCTTCCCAAATGGGAATGTAATGATGCAAAATGAACCACAGAAATTCAACATGTGATGGTACTGGATAATAATTTATATCAATAGCAGTACACATTACAGTAAATTAAATATGAATGTAGTACAGGAATCTCATCCTTTCAGACAGTTCTATCCTAATTTTCTAATGATGTGCATTTCAGTGGTATTGCATTAATAAAATAAGTATAGGTGTGCACAGAAAAAAAAGTACAGGTATTCCCTGCTTAGCAACCACAGTTGGGACCAGCAACTGAGTCACTAAGCAGAAAATTACATGACCATGGCAGGCTTACAACCTCCCTTCCCATTTGGTCATTAAGCGTATCACCACAATAGTTAAGCAAGATATTACATGACCATGACTTGCAATTTTACTTCTGCATTCTCCATTAACTCTGCTTGTTGGAAGCCAGTTGTGAAGTACACAAATGGCAATCATGTTACCGCAGGACATTGCGACAGTCATAAATGCAAGGATTGGTAGCAAAGCTTTTTTGTTTTTTTTTACACCATCGTAACTTCGATGCAGACGGTAAGCGAGGACTACCTGTATATGTAAGAACCCAGTTTACATCCTCAGGAAGGGAGACCAAGTCGCTGGACCTCATATTGGTATTTTGCTTTGATCTATATCCAAGGAAGAATCTTCATTTTCTAAAGCTTGGAACACCCCACCCCCCACCTCACCCAGCTAACTATAATGTGGAAATTGTAGAATTGGAAGAGACTAAGTCATCAAGTTTTTATGTCTTGCCAGAACGAGATGAAATAGGCAGGTTCTTATGCAGGAATGAAGTTTGTTTCTATTTTTTAATTGGCTCCCTTATTCTTATGCTAAACCTCTTAAAAGTTGGAAAATCCACAGCAAACAGGTTAATCCACAGTTAACCGGCATAGGGTTTACATAGTATGAAATAACAGCTCCAAACTTTCTATCTTCTTTGGGTGCTTCCTCGTGGCTTTGTTAATGTGCCTTCCTCTTCTCCTAAGTCAGTATATATCAATGTAATATATCAATATAATTTGTGCTGCCCTGCTGGCTAAGCTTTATTGTACCTCAGCAACAAGGCCAGGGAGTCTCCTTACATATTTAATTAACATTTTATGGGAAGTATACACTGTCCTTTATACAAACTCTCAGAATAAAAACCTATAGCTGTTATTATACTGGAGGTTTCAGATTCTACCACTTCTGGGGGTGGGGGGGAAGGGGGACTATTTCAGTATATATTCCTGTGTTTTTTACATTACCTGACCACCAGGAGGCGATATACAACCGGTTTCAACCTTATTGGGACTCATCACACAGCCCTTAGAGTTAGTGTTGAATTTATGTGGTTCAACACCCCCCCCCCCACTGGGAATTGAAGTCAGAGGCCATCATGCTTTGTATACATGTACCTAGCTTAATGAGACATGGTGATCTAGGCTGGCAGGAAGAGAGAGATGTAGACATTCTACAGATTTAATATGAGACAGTTTCAGGACAGCGACCAATGGATTTCTCAGCTTCCTTTCCCTTCCTAACCATCATCACCTGCTATCTCTAAGCACCAATTGCTCTTCATAAAGTGTGTGGTGGGTAGGATTGAGGGACTACAGCACTTTCTCTCATCCCCCACCAGCTGATCAGCTGCATTTTTTTTTTTTGCTTTTGTTTTTTTCATAGGGCTTGCTCCTCTACTTCAGTAGTCCTGTGTCAAAACAAAAAAATCAAGCAACCTGTCAATTGGAATGGAACTCGCACGTACAGTAGACTGACAGAGCTCTAATACTTCATCCATACCCCTCTTAAACCTCACCAAGCAGTCAGCCAGAAATTTATTTTAGTTTTATTTTATCTATTTGCCATAGGACTATCAATCTCCTGTAACATTTCTCCTTCCTGCTTCACACAGCACCCCTCCCAACTGACCCTGGGATTTTTTGTTTGATTTTGATGCAAACGTATATTGATCTCCTAGAATACTGGCATTTAACCAGAAAACATCAGCCTTCCAGGATATTGATATTCCTGTAAGAACAACAACAAAAAGAGCTGCTCAAGTCCAGTGTATCCCAACCAAAATGACCATAAAAGGCATGGACAGGTAACCAGAAGAAGGCTACATCTGCAACAGGCTGAATTTGGCAGATCCATGCCCTTAACTGCTTCATTACTAGCCTTGTCACCACAGCATCGTAGGTTGTTCATAGGGAAAGATGTGCATTGGGAGAAGAGGGAAAACACTTTAACAGCAAAACATCTATAGACAACTTCAGTCTGCTTCTGCAGCAGGCTGGTGATGAGATGGAAGCAACATCATGAAGATATATGCCTTAAAAACAGATGTCTTTGTGCTGTGGTAAGTGGGACATGAAGATGAGGCTTTCATCAGGGAAAATGATAAAACCAGGAGAAAAAAGGAGGAGGAAGATGTGGCTGGTCTTTTTCATCCCTATCTATACTAATTACAGTCTTATATGGAGTATAACGGAATCCTCAGGTATGCAAATTGGTGTTATCTGATGCCCAGTGGTTAACAGTAGTGTCAAGTTGCTCCCAAAAATGCTGAAAAGAAACAAAGAAGCATTTGGTTTACATACTTTATTATTATGATCTATGATCCACATAAAACATAAAAACAAGAATCAGGAATTTGATACCATATTTAACCACAGAAACACAGAACTTAGCCGCATTTGGCTTAAGGCCCGCCATTTTAAAAAATATATATGCACAATTTCCAGCAGTTAGAATCCATACTGTTTCCATGCTATGTGAGATAGACAGATTCCTTAGCTGACATCATTTCTACCCCATGCCTCAAACCTATGTTCTCTATCCAGTGGCATTTCACTTTTGGGTTGAGGCAACTGACTATTAACCAAAAGATTTCATTCCTCCCCTCTAATATTTATAGGGTGACTATAGTTTTGGAGCAACAGTTAGAACCGGTCATGGAACAACTGATTGGTTCAAAATAGAGAAAGGTGTACGACAAGGCTGTATACTGTCACCCTGCTTATTTAACCTATATGCAGAGTACATCATGAGAAATGCCAGGCTGGAAGAATCACAAGCCGGAATTAAGATTGCAGGGAGAATCATCAACAACCTCAGATATGCGGACGATACCACCCTAATGGCAGAAAGTGAAGAAGAACTAAAGGGCCTCTTGATGAGGGTGAAAGATGAGAGTGCAAAAGCTGGCTTGAAACTCAACATTAAAAAAACTAAGATCATGGCATCTGGACCCATCAATTCCTGGCAAATAGAAGGGGTAGAAATGGAAGCAGTAACAGACTTCATTTATTTGGGCTCCAAGATCACCGCAGACGGAGACTGCAGCCATGAAATTAAAAGACGCTTGCTCCTTGGGAGGAAAGCTATGGCAAGCCTAGATAGCATATTAAAAAGCAGAGACGTCACCTTGCCGACAAAGATCCGCATAGTCAAAGCTATGGTTTTTCCAGTAGTAATGTATGGCTGTGAGAGCTGGACCATAAAAAAGGCCGAGCGCCGAAGAATTGATGCCTTTGAACTGTGGTGCTGGAGAAGACTCTTGAGAGTCCCCTGGACTGCTAGGAGGTCAAACCAGTCAATCTTAAAGGAAATCAACCCTGATTGCTCATTGGAAGGATCAATAATGAAGCTCAAGCTCAGATATTTTGGCCACCTAATGCGAAGAGAGATCTCTTTGGAGAAGACCCTGATGCTGGGAAAGATTGAAGGCAAAAGGAGAAGAGGACGGCAGAGGATGAGATGGTTAGATAGCATCACTGAAGCAATGAGCATGAAACTGAGCAAACTCAGGGAGGCAGTGAAGGACAGGAAGGCCTGGCGCAATATGGTTCATGGGGTCACGAAGAGTCGGACACGACTTAACGACTAAACAACAACAACATAGTTTTGGAAATTATGTGCTTTAACTCTTTATAGTATCAATACCCATAAGGCAACTGTAATTATATCAATCTTCTCCTTTGCCTTGATGAAACCAGCATTCCACAATAATATCATTATCTACTACCCATTTCCTGAACATATTACAGCAAGTATAACAGAGTTAAGGTCCATGAAGTAACTTACATTTCAGATATTTACAGAAATCAATACAGTCCTAAAAGATTCCCTTCAAATTACACATTATGACAGCTGATACAGGAATAATGATAAACCCCTAGAGCTCTCCTTGGAGGTCTCAAAAGTAAATTTAGTTACATAGAGTAACAGTTGGTGCCAATAGAGCACAGAGAATGTAAAAGATCTTATCAGTTGACAACTGCCCTATATTTACTTCAGTCTTATTTAAGTCCAACTATGTAATATTCCTATGGTAGAAAAAGGACTCCAAGTGAATGCAGTTAATGAAGTTTATTCTGATGCAAAGGCTAGATTCAAAGGCTGATTAAAAAACAGAAAAAAGTGAATACATGATGCTCCAGATCAACACTATATGTAAAAGAAAATGATAATACTTCAGCACAATCAATGGGAAATTATAACCGAGTTAGGTGAATACAAAGGCAGGGCCCTGCCCAAGAAGCTTACAGTACCGTCATATTACCTATAGTCAGTACAGAGGAAAATAAGATAAGACCCAATATAAAATGAGATAAAGGTGAGATAAGTCATATTTTATAGACAGTGACGGATAGGTCCCATGCACATCTGGTAAACATAAGAACTAGAAATTGGTAATTAAAGTATGGGAAGCTGAAATGTAGCAACTTACATATCATACCAGAATAACAGAGCATATGCTTTACAGGGAAGGGGCCACAGTTCAGTCTTTGACATCTCCAAATAACCAGGATCTGCATAGCAGAGACTTGAGAAAGACCTCTTCCTGAAGCCTTGGAGAGACACTGCCTGTTAGAGTAGACAGCACTGGGCTAAAAATTTCAAGGGCCTCACTTAATACTAGGCTACATCCATCATATACTAGGCTACATCCATCCTTTAAAACAGTTTGGTTAAGTTTTTGTCTTCCTAAATGGTTTTATCCTGACCTTAGATTCATTATATTAAATTATTTTGGATTCTTTTGTTGCAATATACACATTTTATTAATTTTTCTTTTATAAGCCATTACAAAATGACACAGAGGGTCATTTTGATTGCAGCAGAATACAGATAAATTAAATAAATCCTGCTGTCTTTTCAGTTTTCTGGCCTGCACTTGAACTTCTTGTCTTTGTTGCTTCAATGAAACAAAAAGGCTGACTAGCCATCGTGTTTTTAACCCGCAGAATCCTACCGATCAAATAATATAATTCCATGCAGAACTGTGCTTTTCCTGAATACATATATCAGTCCCCATTGCAAAGGGAAGGAATGTGCCTAGACACAATTGCAAGGGAGATGTTGAACTTCTGACTTAATAGGATTCAATCAAAAGCTCATTTTGGGCTGTGTGACACAAGATTTGGCCAAAAGGGAAAACTACATGGGAAGCCGCCCCATTTACTAAGGATGCCTTCCATGCACCAATACTTCCAGGTGGTTTAGCTAGTACTTCTAATGTTTAAAAGCATTTAATGAGGTCTGCTTTAGAATACCTTAGCTAACTTCAGAAACTTATCCCATGTAACTTAAGTACCATCTACTATCCTAATGCTCAGAAGGTAGCATTACATTCCCATACTATCCATACCCATTTCAGTCTTCACAGTTAAAAGTATTCATTACCCTTTAAGTATCATAAGAGGGTTTGCTTCTTAAGCTATCACAGAGTAGGACCAAGGTCACCCAAAGAGCAATGAAATCTGATATGAGGCTCCATTTCTTAAAATGCTGAGCAAGGTGTCCAGCTAAGTTAGATGTTTCATACCAGCAGCTTCAAATTTCACCCCTAAATCTTAGTGCCACACAATACTTACATGGCACAGCTCCATAATCCAAGTGCAAAGCCCACATTTCTCACAAGGCATATGCATTTCCTTAAAAATGAATAACAGTTGGACTAGCAATTCTGCCTATTTCTCTCCCCATTTATGCTGAATCAGGGGCAGGAATGTTTAAGCTTTCCTTAAGGTCACATGAGATTTCCATGGCTTTTGGGATTTGCTGTAAAAATAATCAGAATCTTGAATACTTTTAATTAAAAAAAAAGAAAGAAAAAATGTGAAATTATCTGGATCTAGTGATAGCAAAGCAAAACTATTTTTACTGTTCTAAAACCTCAAAAATCTAGACAGCACTTTATTTGGCTCAAAAGCTGGGACTTATATTTTATTTAATATCTCAAAAATAAAATCAAAAGGTATACAGTAGTTAAATAACAATATGTGAAAAATCAAAACAGTAAACCAGAAACATTTAAACGTAGAGATCATTTCACAGAATATGCTTTCAGTCAAAAGAGGCCCAAACCAGCTTGTACTGTAACAACTTATTCTATTAGCTAATTTAATTTCTGCATGTTTCAGCAACCTGCTTATACATTCTGGTTTGCAAAGAAATACTTCCTGGCAGCCTTGGCCTTATTCTGTATATTTCTCCTATGCACCTCTTCATGTGGCGTTCCTAACCACAGCATGAGGCTGCTCTGTAACTCTTCTTCTACATCAGGTCCTCATGACATTGCCTTTATCTCATCCCCAGCCCACAGAGGAGAAGCCTTCATCTGTTTTCAGTTGCTCCAGTTTGAAAGTAGTGTTTTCCCTCTTCTCCTGACACATTTTAGCTGTGGGTATAATCTAGCATGTTTTTCTGAAGATGTGATTGATATCTTTGTCAGGGGGGCATCTGCCCAGCTCCACAGTAACCATATTTTCTTGGGAAAAGCAAAGGGAAAACCTGAAAAAGGGGCAAATTTGAAAGAGGTTCATAAGGATAAAAAAAATCAATTGTTTATGTTTATAATGTTGCTTTATAAAGGAAAATTCAACAGCAAAGCCAAGAAAAACTTGACAAAAATGCATATATTAATAATATCTAAACAGTATATGTAAATTTATTTTTAAAAGACTGCATTAAGTGGTACCATTTGTACAGTAAAAGTTAAATGACCAAAATAAAGGACAAAAGTAAGTTTTTGAAAAATAAATAAACCTAAAGGACAGCTTTCTGAAATAAAGGACTGTCCTTTATAATAAAGGACGTATGGTCACTGTATCCATAGGTCCTTTTGACTGCTGTGGGCATTACCTTTCCAGCTCCTGGGATCTGCCCTCCATGGCTATTTGGGCTGGGGCTGCAGGACAGGCTGAATATCTGCAGACCTGAGAGATATCTGGCCACTTAACGCCTGACGGGTACTTTCCTAAGTGTCTGTTAGGTTTTATATAGCCTTTTCTGAAAAAGTGCTAAACCTGGGTTTTAAACACAGTCAATTTAAACTAGGAAAGAGAGTTAGGTTCTGCCAGTTATGTGTTGCTGGTTGTCATCTTTGTGGGATTACAGGTTTTCTACCAACAAGGGGTTTAATATGACTATTTTTTACTCTTTTTATTACTTTAGAGGGGAGGAGAGCCATTTTGTCTACTTCATTCCAGCTTCATGGCTATCCATGAGCTATATCCAGGTGCTTCCAGCCACAGGGACAAACCTAGACTCACTGCCACCATTGCCATTCACTTGCAGCATTCCTTAAAACAGTAAGGACAGTACCAGTCTTGCTTCTGTGGCAGAATAGGGGTTGGCAATCAGGGCAGCAAATTTTAAGCTGGCATATATTTCTGCTGATTCAAGGATTGGTGGATAACACTTTCACATGGCTGTCTGGCTGTGTCCTCAGTCCTCTCCTCTGGCTCCTTACCTACTTTTTCAGTTCCACCTTTATACAGATGTTACTGATACAGTGATCTATAACATCTGCATTAAAAAATCAAAATCAGTTTCACTACAATGAGATTCCAAATTAACAAGAACGACATTTAAAAAACTAAGACAGTAATCCATGTACAGATAACCTCAATAGTATATGTTTTTTTTTTAATTTGTTCCCTCAAGAGTCTTTTTTTCTTATAGCAGGATAACATGGTTACTACTTCTATAAAAAAATTCTTAATTCTACTCTCCTTAGTGAAAAGTGGATTAAAAAAAGAAAAGAAAAGTGAATCATTAGATGGAGTGCATAGAAATCAAACTGATTATATTATTGTTAAAAGGTGGTGGAGAAGCTTAATTATAGCATCAAAGACATGGCCAGGTGCTGACTGTGGAACAGATCATGAATTACTCATGTGCAAGTTCCAAGTTAAGCTAAAGAAGAAGAAGAAAGCCAACCAGTTTCCACAATATGATCTTGAGCATATACCCACCATATTCAAAGAGAACATCAGGAATTGCTTTGAAGTCCTGAACCTCAATGATAGAGAACCAGAGGATATGTGGAATGCACTTAAAGAAGCCATTAAGGATTAATGTGAAAAGAGACTACCAAAAATGAAGAAACAGAAGAAAGCAAACTGGATGTAAGAACAAACCGTGGAAATTGCCAAGAAGAGAAGAGAAGCCAAAGCCAAGAAAGATAAAAATGTATTGTCGAAGGCTTTCATGGCCGGAATACGATGGCTGGTGTGGGTCTTCCAGGCTGTGTGGCCGTGTTCTGGAAGTTTTGTTTCCTAATGTTTCGCCAGCATCTGTGACCGGCATCTTCAGAGGGCAGGAGCACAGACAGGAGCAGTTCTCTCTGTGCCCAGGATAACACCAAAACAAGCAGCCACTTGTTAACCCAACCCCCCCAACCCATCCCCTTCAGACACCCTCGCTGATCTCTATAAATACCCACAACAGGGTCACATCATCCTGGGCACAGAGAGAACTGCTCCTGTCTGTGCTCCTGCCCTCTGAAGATGCCTGTCACAGATGCTGGTGAAACGTTAGGAAACAAAACTTCCAGAACACAGCCACACAGCCCAGAAGACCCACACCAGCCAAAGATAAAAATCTCAGAAAGGAACAAAGAGTTTCAGAGAGATGAGAAGCAGCCTTACAACAACTGTAACAGATGTCCTCACTTAACAACCACAATTGGGACCAGACTTTCCGTTGCTAGGCGCTATTTGGAGAAGGAATGGGGCTCGTGATTTGGAGAATGAGGTCTTCTGAATCACCGCGAGAATGGGGCTCCTCCATTCTCCAGGTAGTGCACCCATTCTTGCAAGACCTGGAGAAGGCCAGAAGGTTTCTGAAGGATCACGAGAATGGGGCATGCACTTTGGAGAAGAATGGTGCAAGCGGCTTGGAGAACAGCATGAGTGGCCTTGGGAAGAAGGCCTGGCATGGCCAGCAGCTGTCTTGCATACAGTAGGGTCAGGCTGGGCATGCCTCATCAGCAGAGGGAGGAAAATGACAAAGCTCAGCTGGGCGCAGCAAAGCCTGTGGGATGTAGGGCGGCAGGGGCAACTGGAGCTTTGCGCAATGGTGCTGGAGTGGCTGGCTGCAGTGTGGGGCTTGAGGCAGCATTTCTCAGTGGCAGCACCAGGGCTGGGGCTAAACTAGGCCTGGGGAGTGGTGGCAGCTGGCTGAGACTGCTGAAGGCCCCGGGCCTCTACTTCAGCCCCAGCCCCAGCATTGCCACCAACAAGTGCTGCTGTGCAGGGCAGCCAAAAGGGCATAGATGGGTGGGGGGAGTTGCAACGCTTCTGCAGTTGTAAGTGCAGGCAGGCTGCCAAGTGCCCAAGTTTTGATCACATGACTGCAGGGGCACTGCAATGGCTGTAACTTTGGACACAGGTCATAAGTCCATTTTTTCAGCACCATCATAATTTCAAACAGATACTGAACGAATGGTCATTAAGTGAGGACTACCTGTACTGCAAAGACATTGAAGATGGAAACAGACATGGACAAACAAGGAAAGTCTTTCAGAAGATCTCTAAACTCAGAAGGAGGTTCCAGCCTCAAATTGGTATGCTAAAGGATGCCAGTGGACAAGATAGTAAGGGATTCAAAGGAGGCAAATCAAAGATGGAAGGAGTATACTGAAATACCATACAGTAGAGATGTCAACATCCAAGATACCTTAGAAGATACTCCCTACTTACAAGAACCTCTAGTATTAGAAGATGAAGTCAGTTCAGCACTCTAGTCATTATCAAGTCAGAAGGCTACAGGAACTGATGGAATACCCACTGAAATAGGGCAGTCAAGGTTCTAATGAAGCTATGCCAGCAAATCTGGAAACAACACAGTGGCCAACCAACTGGGAGAGGTCAATCTATATTCCAATATCAAAACAAGGAGACTTAACAGAGTGTGCAAACTATCATACAATATCCTTAATTTTACATGCTAATTTAGGATCATCCAATGCAGATTAAAGCAGATTAAAGCCCTACATGGAAAAAGAGATGCCAGATGTTCCAACCGGCTTTAGAAAAGGCCAAGGAATATGAGATATTACTGCTGATGCATGCTGGATAATTGAGAAAGCCAAAGAATATCAAAAAGAAGTCAGTATGTGCTTAACTCATTATAGAAAGGCCTTTGACTATGTTGATCACGTCAAGCTGTGGAATGTGCTCAGAAAAATGGTAATCCCAGGACATCTCATTGTCCTTATGAGAAACCTATATTCAGTTCAAGAAGCCACAGTACGGACAGAGCATGGTGAAACAGACTTGTTCCAGGTTGGCAAAAGAGAGTGAAACAAGGCTGTATACTTTCCTCTTATTTATTCAACCTATATGCCGAATATATATTAAGGGAAGCTGGACTGGAAGAAGATGAGTGAAGTTGAAAATTGAAGAAACAAACTTCAATAACCTGCACTATGCTGATAACACTACTCCAAATAGCCAAAAATGCAAAGGATCTGCAAGGTCTAGTAATAAAAGTGAAGGAACGTAGTGGAAAAAAATGGGACTAAAATTAAATATAATGAAGACCAAAGTAATGACAATTGGATTATTACAATGTGCTGATAGTCTGTGATCAGACTAGCACCATGAGATGCAGGAAGAGGTCAAATTGTTCCAACTGTGCTGATATTGCAACAGCTTCCCCACCCTGTGCCTACTGGAAACTACAATTGGTTATCGGAAGGAAACTACCAGTGGCATTTGTGGCAATTTATCTGACAATGAGCAGCTTAGATCAGGAGAGGATCAGAAGAGGGGATTAAGCCTTTCTCTCTCCCTGCTGTTTCCCAATTGTGATACAATCCTCAGTCATTCTCTTTCACTTTCAAACAAACAGTGATATGATTAAACACATTCACATACTGTACATAATTTACAGTTTTACTCTAAGATACTTTTCCCCTCCTGGGTGAAGCATGTCTTCCTTTTTTTAAATGGAGAAAGGGGGATAATACAGGGCTTTATTATCTCTCTAACAGAAACTTCACTTCCTCATTTTCCCCCCACCACCTTCCATCCTCCTCTTTGCCCTTTCTTTTGATTTGCAAAAAGACAAGGTGCTCTGATGCAGCTTGTTTATATCTGTCTGGGGTACAAGCCATTGGTGGAAGGTGAATATAAAAGATCAACTCCTGTGTTAGCTGTCAGAACAATTTTTTTACAGCAGCTCTCTCTTTTAACAGACAGGCCTTTCAGAAGCAACCCGTCCCTTCACCCAGATTTTTTCTGAAAAGTTATTATAATGTATTATTGACCTACAAAATAGTTCAAAGACTGAAATTACCCCGAATGAAAGATAACACCTGACCACAACACCAGCAACAATTGGTTTGTTTGATATGTTTTTTCAAAGAAATGCCCTAGCAACTTAAAGGCCAAGAGAAATGGCAGAATTTTTTTTTTATTTCATTCTTCTAAAATTAAAGGAATGTAACTAACACAACTATTCATCTATCAATAAAACCATCAGGAGAACAAGCAGTCAAAAGAAATTTTACACTATTTAAAAGTAGAAACAAGGGTGCAAATCATGGAAGGAGAATGAGACCTAGAGTGGATTTTTCTCCAGAAAGTGTTTGAATTCAGTTCCAAACTTCAGGGCTGAGCATGGGCTCAGAAATAAAGGGTCTGGTGGCAGGGAAGTCCACAGGAGGGTCAAAAAGGTCATGATGATAACTGCAACTGTGCAGTTGAAACTCTATCCCTTTTAACATGTGTTATGGAATTTCAGTTGTGCAGCTGCAGCTGCATCTTGATTTTATGGCACCCCCCCCAGATGCTCCTGATGCAAGAAATAATGTTAATATTTTTGAAGTTATTTTTAAAAAAGCAACTGCGTAAATTTGATGCCCCTCCTGAATCCTGAAGACCCCTGAGAATACCATGGACAGCCAAGAAAACAAGCAAGTGGATCATCAAACAAATCAACCCAGAGTTCTCCCTCAAGGCACAAATGACAGGCTCAAAATTATCCTACTTCAGACATGATGCAAAGACCCAGCTCTCTTGAGAAGGATCTAATGTTTGGAAAGGTGGAAGGAAAGAGAAGAAAATGACCAGCAGCAAAGTAAATGGAATCAGTCATAGTGGCAAAGGGTGCAGCATTAGAAGACCTGAAAGACCAGGTTAGGGACAGATTGACATGAAGAAAATCTATCTATGTGGTCGCTAAAAGTTGACAATGGCTTTATGACTCATAATCAATCAATCCTGAATGTGAGGCCAAGACAAAATGCTCCCTAGGGGATGTTTCTGTTTTGATTGGTTCCAGCAGCACCCTACCTTAACACAATTTTGCCCCATCACTGGGGGGGGGGGTCCCCTTTCATTCTGACAAGTAGTTTTCATTTTTAAAATGGGAGTTATTTTCAAGATAGACATAATTTTCATTTTTTTAAAAAACAGCTGAATCTTATCCATATAACTGAAGATCCCCACCAACTGAAACTGTCAAAACACAATCATACTTAATGTGCTTAAGTGAGTCTGGAAAGGCGGGGCGGGGACGGGGACCTTCACTTTCTAAACAGGAATAAAGGTACCATAAAGGAGGTCTTGATGTAAGATGATACTTACTATATAAACCAAGTAGGGTAGTACGCCATAGGGATTGGTGAGGCCTTGATTAAATTTCACTCAGCCGTAACTTTCATGGGATGAACATGAGCAGTTCTTTCTCAGGGTAAACTACATCACATTGTACCCTGGGGTGGAGTACAGAGAAAAGCTTATGCTGAGCTAGTTGAACGAACAACAAAACATAATCGCAAAAAATAATAATAACAAGCAGAACAAAAAGTATTTGTATTTTCATAGCTCAGGATTATATTTATTTCCACTGGGTATGAATATGTCATTGGCTGCATTTATCGGAAGAATTAAGATGTGTTTCAGCCGTATAAAGAATCTATGCAAAGTAGAATAATATCTATTTCCTCAGTCTTGCAATTCCACCTGACGTGGACAATGTATATCGGAAAAAGTCTCTGCTTGTCTCCTTGTCATATAAAACTGTCTTATTTTAAATGTATGTACATCCTCTCTCTCTCCAGACTGAATCAAGCTGCCATCCAAAGTATATTTAATAAGGTGTAAGCCCTGGTTAAGCTTGGTGGAGCTTATTTCTAAATAAAACAGGCTTAACTGTGCTACATATATTTTAAACTTTATCTGGCATTGTTGATCTCTTTCCTTTCTTCATACCTACCATATGTGTTAACATTTTGTGGCTTTGGGGGGAAAGCCTTTCTACAAACTGGTTTGCTTCATCCATGTTTAGTTCGTGTTTTCCACCCCCATCCAACACATATGGTTTTTGCCTTGTAAATTTCCACTTCTCCTGGTAGAAGTATTTGTCAGCTGCAGAACCTGCCCTGACTCCTTATGGGCAGGGTCATCTTCTGTCATTGTTTAGTGTTTACATGCATTCCATCACCCTTCACATTCCAGGGAGGGGGGCAGCTCTGTTACTAACTACTAAAAAAAGGGGGGGGGGACAAAAGCAATGTTTGCTCCTACCTGTCATTTCTTATCCCCAACATGTTCGAGAAAAAAATAGGATCCCTCTTAATGCATCTGAGAGCCACTGTGGTGCAGTGGTTAGGCACTAAGCTAGAAACTGGGAGACCATGAGTTCTAGACCCACCTTAGGCACGAAGCCAGCTAAGTAACTTTGGGCCAGTCACTCTCTCTTAGCCCTAGGGAAAAGACAATGGCAAACCAGTTACAAAAATGTTGCTAAGAAAAGTGCAGGGACTTGTCCAGGCAGTCACCAGGAATCAAGATTGACTTGAATACACCCACACATCTAATTCACTTACAATATTCCTTTTCCGTGAACCACAACTTGAGTGCCTCCTCACCTTCTATTACATGCCAGTTAGGGCTCTACACTTCTTGTCATCCTTTGTGAAAGTCTTCATAGGGCTGGTTTTTTAACATTTTCCTAAAATGGAAGGGCCATAGCTGAGTGGCAGTGTGTATGTTTTGCATATAGATGCTCACAGGTTATTAATGATATTTCCAGGTAGAGTTGGGAATGCTTGCTCATTAGAACAGAAATGGAGAAATCACAGGGCATGGATCACCCTTCAGCTCCTTTCTAGCCACCCTGAAACCCCCAAGATAGGTCACTGAAATATAAAATTACAGGTTTCCACTTTGTTTTGTCACAAGGAAAAGGAAGAAGAGGGAGAGAGCCTGCAATTAGCTTAAAGCAGCTATTTTACTATTTTTTAAAAGCACACAAACATGGGTAAAAGAGCCAAGAAATCCATCCCTAACCCCTCCAATAATGTCATGGCATCATCACTTTGCTCCTTCCAACACTAAGCTGCAGAAAGGTTTCTCAGCCTACATATAGACCACAGCTTGAACAGCCTGAGTTGTTGGAAGTTCTTGAAAAAAAATGTTTTTCTTTTTCAAATAGTTTTAAGAAAACATGAATAAACAATAAATGTGTCTTGTAAACAATAATCCATAAAATGAGTAACTTTTAAAACTGTTCACTGACTATGCAGATGTCTCAGTTAATTATGCAGAAGACAGACATATAACAAAGAAAAGAGATTCCCCTTCTCTTGTGCCCAGAGAACATGTTCCTTCTGTTATGGTACCTACCATGAATGACGTTGTCCACCTTTTTAAAAATTAGAAAAAAATACTTCCTTCTCAGTACTATTTCTGTATTCACATGTAAATGTGTGCAAATAAAATTATTTAATCAACTAACTTATTCAAAACATAAGAGTACAGAAACAACAAAATGTTACAGGTACGGTTGGCATCCCAGCCAACCCTGGAAATTCCAGAAGAATTTCCCTGCTTCTGGAAATCAGAACTCTAACCTGGAAGCTTTTTGAACCATGCCAAAGAAGTCTTTCCGGATGCTTACTATAGTCTTTTCTGCAATCATTTGATCATCAAAAGCATTTTTTCTATTCCTAGAAAGAAACCTATGGAAGACCCCTATTCCTAGAAAGAAACCTATGGGAGTCAAATGGAATATAAATGTTTATTATACTTGGTCACACAGTCAGCCAGATGTTTAGAGTGGATTTGGCATTTTTATCCACCTATCAAGTCCTTCCCAAGGACCTGGGATAAGCAGATGTTTTTGTTTGATGGTGTTAAAGGTATTGTCACAGGATGCAAGCTGTTCCAAGTAAAGCTGAATTTTTCAATTGACTGGTGGTGATTTTGTCAATGCCAATGGTGTTCAGGTGGTGCTCCAGATGTTTTCGAGGCACCTATTACTATTGATACTATCTTTGCTTTCTTTTGCCACAGTCGTTCTATTTGCAGGTCTTTGTATTTTGTAATATTCTCCAGTTCTTTCTCTTCTATTCTGTCTCCAGTTATTGCAAAGTCCTCTATCCAGACTTTTTTGTCTTTCTTATAAACAATTGTCAAGTCTGGGGTGTTGTGTGGCAGGTGCTTGTCTGTTGGAATTCTAAAGTCCCAGAGCACTTTAACTTCTTCATTTTCTATTACTTTGTTTCATGGTCCCACCAGCTCTTGCTTGCAGGCAAATGGTATTTCTTGCAGATATTCCAATGCACCATTGTGGCTACTTTGCCATGCCATTGTTTGCAGTCAGTCTGTGCAATCTTCTTGCAGCAGTTAACTAGGTGGTCCACTGTTTCTTCAGCTTCTTTGCAGAGGTGGCATTTGCTGTCTGTTACTGTCTTCTCAATTCTGGATTTATATGCATTTGTTCTTAAGGCTTGGTCTTGTACAGCCAGAATTAGCCCCTCTGTCTCTTTCTTCAACTTTCTGTTCTTAGCCATTGCTAGGTTTTGTTGTTATCTGTTTGCCTACTAGTTTGTGTGTGTACGTGTGTATGTGTGTGTGTGTGTTTGTACTGGCTATGTAATATTTTGCCTTGCCATGTCTCTTTTCTATTCATCATTTGGTCTTTCTTATACGCCAGTTTGGTCTCTTCGGTATTCAGTAAGCCTTCATGGTGTACTAGCTTCAGTTCATCTTCTTCACTGTCCTTCAGATATTCTTCCAAAGCCCTTTTTTCTTCTTCAACTGTCTGGTGTACTTGCAATATTCCACACCCACCCATGCTCCTTGGTAAGTAGAGTCTGTCAATGTTGCTGTGTGGATGAAGGGCATGGTTTATTGTCATTGTTTTTCTGGTCTTCCTATCCAGGGCTGCTGCCATCGCCGCCGATGATGATGATGATGATTATATGGTACAGTAATGCATCCTAAAGCATCTGACAACTGACTCCATGATGAGAGGGTTTAATAGATATAATTTTGTTTTTGTTTCTCTAAAGAGCCTCTGCCATGTAATCCCATTTATATGAGGCAGAACTGGTAACAAGAAGACTGAGTCTTGATAAATTCACCAGGGGTTGTTAAGAAGGTGGGTTTAGCCCCTAAATAATTTCTGATTTATCAGGTGGATTCAGGATGACCCAGAACATTGTCTTTAACTGAACAAAGCAACAGTCTGCCTCCCCAAAAAGGCTGCCCTTTACTTGTCCCCACATTCTATAAAACCTACAATGCAGCACCAGGATATATCAGGCATTGCCTTGCCCAAATCCACTCCATCCATCTGGTTCAGTTGCCTTGAAAAGGCCTGCTGAGAGTGTCTCCTCTCTGGGAGGTTCATGGGACTCGAATGAGGTAGCAGGTCTTCTCTGTGGCAGCCCCCCTATAATAGAACATGCTTCACCTAGAGGCCCACATGATATTGTCTCTTCTCATATTTTGGAAAACTGTTAAAAACTAATTTTATCAAGCATTCAGCTCGATTTGAGTGTGGGAACTCATCTGTACATGTATATATCTATTGGTCTGGGCTATTTATTTGTATGTGGTAGTAGCTCTTTTTGCTTTGTTTTATTTTGCTGAACATTGCCCAGCATCATTGGATTGGGGCAATTTACAAATATAATAAGTCAGTCAATCAATTAATCAATCAATCTAAGGAAAAGTGTTCAAAAGGAAGGGAAAAAAATGGAATCAGGAAAATGGCCCTTCCTATCAACATCCAAGCAGAAGGTCCACTTGATCTTGCTCTAACCATTCTCCCTGCAATGACCGTGTGCTGAAACTCAAAATCTCAAGGATGAAATAAGTACCTAGCTTTCCCTAGCTGACTATATTTATTTTATTGGAATTCTCTGTGTGTGACTGCTGCCTTTCTTTATTTTCTCTGTATTTCCCTTCTCCCAATAATGTTTTTATATCTAGAGATTTGGCTTCACTGAATTCATTGAATTTCTCATTAACATGCAGGACTCTACAGCTGCACATCTACCCCTTCTGTTTCTGAATTGGCACAAGGTTTGTCAAGTTTTATATTCTTGGTTTTATGCAGGAAGTTCCAAAACACCTTGTTTTCCTACAGCTGGGCTGAAGAGAGAGGTCCTTGATGGAAGGGCTAAGAACTCCTCAGCTGGACTGATTTAGGGATGTCAGAGCAGACTACTGCAGTGACAATCTATCCTAATTATCTTTATAGAGGAATCCTTAAAAGAAAATGTCTGCCAGTGAGGTTTTTAATTATCCCTCCTTCTGATTTGTAACAGGGGCATGAAGAAAGATTACAGATTACCAAAATGCATTATCATCTCCTTTCTTCTCCATTTCCTGATGGTGATTCTCTCACCCATCCAGGAAAATAGCTCCAGAGAAGGTAAGATGGATGTTTTCTTTCTCAGTGTATGTATTTAATTCCCCACCTTTTATTTAATGCAAGAGCCCTATGGGGAAATGTGGGCTGAGAGACAGTTACTGATCCCAAGTGAGCATCTACTATATAGCTGAGGAAGGATTTGAACCTGGGTCTCCTTGGGCCTAGTATACCCCACCAACTGAAACAATTTCTTTCAGAAAAAGTTTCAAGGATATCTTTGCATTACCACCTGTATATTCTCTCTGGGACCCTTAATGGTTCCATAATCTATAACACAGCCTAGGTAATAATTGTTTCCTTTCTCCCTTTGAATGGCTTCGTTATCATCACTATAGTTGCACCTTTAAGCCAATGCAGTGAAGATACCTGCTTCGGTGTTTTGTTTTGTTTTATTTTGTTTTTTAAGAACAAAAGCCTAGGGACAAAACCGCTTTGGAGTTATAATTACTACTATGGCAACCAGAAGATCTGTAAATAAGTAAGCATAAATGAATGAAAATAGCCTTTTTGTGGGTACACAAGTCTTGATTAATATCCATTTAGAGTTTTCCTGTGATCAAAAAAACAGGCTGGTGCCCACAATGACCTTCAGCATCATGTCTGGTAGCATGTTTAAAAAGAAGTCAGAAATGGAAAAGAAATACAAAAATATAATGGCTGGCAGTGGCATCTGATCAGTTGTCAAAAAGCAAAATTGATACCACATAATAAAAATAGAAATCAACCTTACCACATGTGGTTAACATTATTACATTAGAAGGCTTGTTTGTTTATTTTGATATTTTATTTTGAAATCCACATGTATTCAACCAGAAAACAATGTGGCATCTGCCAGTGGAAAAGATTTTTCTTCCTTCTGATACTTTCTGCATCTCCCTAAAATTTACTCTGCTGTGGAGGGGATAAGAGGAAATACAGTTCAGAAATCTCAGGTCTTATATTACTTAATAGCAGTATACAATATTTTTCAAACAATAAAATGGTTAATCAAGCACCATATATTTAGTTAGGATAGGTTAGAAGTTTCAGTATCTTCAAACTAGTAACTGGCTCCTACCAGCTTCACCAGCATAGCTGTGGTAAGGGCAGGGGGGATTTATAATCCAACAATATTTGTAAGGCTGCTCTTTCCCCACCTTTGCTGTAGGAGGTATTTAAATGAATTTATATGTATCACCTCAATAATAAATATAGCAAGAATATTTAGGGAAGGCAGTATTGCACTCACATAAGGCTGAGTGCCTATGGGCTGTTCTACACTTCTGTAGCTCAGAGACATGCCTCTAACCATTTTTCAAGGGTATACCCTCATGATGCAGCCTGTTTCATCTCCAGCCCACCACGGAGGCATCTAAATTTGTCCTTAGCTGTTCCAGTTTCAAGGTAGTGTCTTCCACCTTCTCTCAATATACAACATTTGGCATAGGAGTGATCTACAATACCTCATTCATTGTCTTGCTGCTGACATGATTAAGGTCTGGCATCTGCTGAGCTCCTATGGGCTGCCTGAAGCTGCTATGAGTATAAGCCCCTCATCCCCAGTCACTGGTCTCTGCCCTCTATAGCCATTTTGGCTTGGGCTGCAAAAGAAACCAGGCAACTGGTTTCCACAGAGGCATCTACCTATGTCATTCATTCATTCATTCATTCATTCATTCATTCATTCATTCATTCATCAGACTCTACCAATTGCTACCCTTAAATTGTTCCATAGTAAAGCTGTAAGGACAGAACCATTCACAAGCCTTGTTACTTAGGCAGATTATGGCTCATCTGACAAGGCACATCAAATTCTGCCGCTGTATTTTCCTGCCAACTCAAGTTCTGAAAGAATGCACATTAATGCAGCCATAAGGAAGAGCCTTATGGCTGCTCAGTTAGTTCATGGCCAAGATCAGATTTTTTAAATTATTATAAACTTTCCTATGTATTTATTTAAGTTCATGTAATAAGACTATAGAGTGAAGCCACCAGGCTAGAGACTGTGAGCTCTAAACCCACCTTAGGCACAAAGTCAGCTAGGGTCTTGGGCCAGTCACTCTTTCTCACCCCTAGGAAGGAGGCAATGGCAAACCACTTCCAAAAATCGTGCCAAGAAAACTGCAGGAACTAGTCCAGGCAGTTGCCAGGAGTCAACACTAACTCAAAGGCACACAATACTTAATATTAATTTATATTCCACATAGAAATCCCCTAATATGGGATAGCCATTGAAAATACCAAAATTGTGTTGGTTCAAACTTGACTTCACAGTGACCAACTTGTTCTCTACAGATAGAATAAGAGGGCAGCCAGACTTCCTTGATATCTCACAAATATATTTTTATTGTTCTTTCCAGGCTAGTGGTCACTGGCACTAGTCCTGCATTTTGCCATTTTTGAAAATAGATATTTGCAATAACAATCAACCATTTCCCATACATTTATCCTAGAAGATTCCTCTGATGATGCAAACTCTTGCCTATGAAAGTTTTTGGTCCAAGAAATGTGTCAGGTGCTACAGTACTAAAAAAATCCTTTGCTGCTTTGATTTAGGTTTACTGGTTAACCTAAATCCAGCCAACCACTCAGTGGCAACAAAGGGATACAGACAACACACTCTGCTGCCAGAGTCTGATAGTCAAGATACTGTAGTCTGGATTTTTATAACCCAGATATGGTAACCTTGTTTGACAACAAAAATCTCCTATAAAAGATTAACATGTCATGTTTATTTGTAACAGGTTAAATGATTCCTATAATCTACGGCATTGTAGTTCAGGAAGCAGGTTAAAACTCTTGACTCACAAGACTAGTTTCCAGAATTCCATGGGAAAAAGATACAGATTAAACCTGTTTATCCAGTAGTATAAGTAATACCCTTACCTATTTGTTTTGATTGAGGATGTAGGTTTTGGATAAGCCAGTAGATGGCGTACAGTCTTTCTTTCAAGAAACTAAATACATTAGCAGAGCTATCTTCAATACAATATTGTTAAGCATCCCTTCTATCCTAATTAGAATACTCTAAAAATTCAAGTTACTGTACAATACATGTGGATTTACAGGTCATTATTTTCCTTCTGCATCTGAACGGTGTTTTCCGGAATCTCTCAACTCACAATCTAATAATATATGCATTCAAAATCTTCTGACTCCAGTTTCCAAGATCTGAGAGTAGGGAATACAAACCCTTCATCTGTCTATTCCCCAGAAAATTCCTCTCCATTTTTAATGGTATTTACTTCTATAAAGGAAATGAATGTAAATTTTCTCTAACAGAGCACATAATAACTTCTCTAGTTAGAATTCTCTATACTGCTGCAGAAAAGGAGCTAGATATTTGCTTGCTGTAAAAAGGCAAAAATACAGGATTCCATTCCGAGCCTAAGATTTTGACTTTGCATCTGGTCATTGTAAGCGGACGACTTCCCTTTCCTTTAAATCCCATTTGAACACAGTTCACTTCTTTCTGGATTCATGGACATACCAGAAATTGTTTTATACTGAGTCAGTCCAATGCTCCATTTAGCTTGGCATTAAACTTCAGTGACTGGCACAATTCATGCAGCATTAAGTCTCTTCCAGCCCTACACAGAGATGCTGAGGAGGGAATTAACCCAGGAATTTCTTCATGGAAATCATATGTTCTGCCTTGGAACTGCAACCTTTCAGCCATAGATGTTTAATACATACTAGCCATGATGATATCCTGTGTCATGACATTATTGGACAAATTATGCCGCTTATATAATTGATCAATGACATGCTAACCTATATGATGTCATCCCCATACTCTTATGCACATACTTTCATAGAATCAAAAAAAGGACTTTTTTCATTTCAACTTCAAATTTTAAGATTTGCTTCAGTCCATGAGTACTGGGTTTTAACATCTTCTGAAAACTGTTCTAATCATAAAACCATTACATTAATTAAATATCATATTACCAGCTTCAGAAGAAAGAGTGCAAGTGCTCTCGGCTTCTGCCATTCTACCCAGCTTGTATAAAATATGGCACCCAGCAAAGGAGGGCTAGCTGCAACAAATGAGAAATTTTGCATTGGTTAAATGAGGGAAAGTATGGTAATTGTTTTAAAGACCTCTAAAAATGTGACAGTATAGTTATTAATTTTCTTAAATGTTGCTCATCATATTAAAATTATCTACAGGTAATCCCTCACTTAGCGACCATTCATTCAGCGACTTTTCGAAGTTACAACAGCACTGAATGAATGGTAGTTACGACCAGTCCTCAAAGTTATGGCCGTTGCAGCACCCCCTGCAGTCACGTGATCAAAATTCAGGCACTTGGTAATCCGCCCACATTTATGACCACAGTGTGCACTTCAACTCCCCCCACCCGCCTATCTCCCCCCATCTCTGCCCTTTTAGCAGCCCTGCACTCTGCTGCCACCACCTATCCCTGCCACCCTCTGCCAGCTCCATGTGACCTTTGCCATCTTCTTCCTCTTGCTGCTCACGAGGCATGCCCAGCCGAGGCATCTGCTGGCCCTTTGCAATGCCTCTGTCTTACCCACTTTTAAGTCCAATGACTTCAGCATTTGATCTTGTTGCACTAATATAGCCAGCTCCTTGCTGAAAAACGTGTGTGGGTAGACAGGTAAATGATTTTAGAATCTAGACTTAACAGTCTTATCGGGAAGGATAGCTGTAGGTACTGATCCCAGCTGCAAAATTCCAGAGAAGCCTCAAAGGGCAGGAAAAAGATGCCAGGAATTCTTTGCTGCTCTCTAGTGGCCGTCTGAATGTTTGCAACCCAGAATAGTAGCCTTAGGGAACTCCTTATGAACCACCATGCAAAACTACCATGTTGTACTTTAAAAAAATAAAATAAAAATAAAACTAATACCTGTGATTTTTATTTGTTTTTAAATAAAAGGGGGATAACATGCGCTATGGCAAACCACATCAGTTCCTCTGGGTGCTGCCTCACTTGCATCAGTCCAGAAATTAACTCAGGGCCTATCTGCTACTCCCTACACAGGTCAACCAGTACATTCTCCAAGTGGATATTGGGGGGCATCCATCCCAGGCTATGAAGCATCTTCAGCCACAAGATCCAGCCTTGTACTTTCTATGTGCCTATGGAAGAGTTTTTCTACCAGTGATGTGAATGAGAACTTTCTGGAAAAATGTCTAGAGCATAATTCTTGCACAGAGAACATTTATTTACCTGTAATTACTTGTTTATTTGCTTACTTATTTTTGTGCCTTTGAATCAATGTTAATTCCTGGCAACTGCCTGGACAATCCCTGTAGTTTTCTTGGCAAGATTTTAGAAATGGTTTGCCATTGCCCTCTTCCTAGGGCTGAGAGAAAGTGACTGGCCCAAAGTCACCCAGCTGGCTTTGTGTCTAAGGTGGGACTAGAACTCACGGTCTCTCAGTTTCTAGTCTGGTGTGTTAACCACTACATCAAATTGGCTCCATATATTTATTATTTATTATATTTATTAGTAATAATTAATGGCAGGCTGTTTCAAAGTTAAATTATTTGGGGGAGGCTTATCCTCAGCAAGTACATGAGAGAAATGTGTATAAGTCTTTCATCAGGTATGTTTCAACCCAAAGTGGAAATTAGATTTTGTTTAAGTTCTAGTTCAATTTTTGTTCAGAATTCCCACATTGTAATTTTCCAGTCATCACATGGTGCTCTCATGCTTTGCTTGGCACTGCATGTGATGAAAGAGATGCTTCTGGTGTAATAACAGCAGTCCACTCTGCTCTCCCAGCTCCAATCTAGGTAGCCTAGATTATTTTACAATGCCACAAACTGAATGCACAGTGCTCAGTCATCCAAAGTTGTTATTTACTAGAGCAGCAGCTTCTAGAATCAGGTTTAAAATGGAAACCTTTCAAAATATGTGCATGATATATAATTTCTCTTCTGGTTCAGTGGTTTTTCTCTGATAAGCCAAAGAAAAGAAGTCTGTGTCTATGTATTTCCTAAAATGATATTACACATTACAACAGTTGCTAAAAGTGCCCAAGGAATTTGAGAGAAGAAATTCATACATCTTAGAAGTAGTGAATGTCCATGGTCCTCGTCAGGTCCAGACACCCAGTATGAAAATGAGTGAAGAGAAAGTGAAAGAGAGTTTTGGGCATGAGTAGGCAAGGAAAATGGTGTTGCTGTTTAATAATCAGAAAATGAGGTTTCAGGGTACAGGTAGGGATGGTAACAAAAAAAGAAAAGAAAACCCCTTTTGAACGTGTTGAATTATGGCTCCCGTTATCTCAAGCAAGCAGGAGAAGACTAGTTAGAGATTTTGGGAACTGTAGCCCAACATATGAGAAGAAGATCTGTTTGGGAAAGTCTGATATGAAAGGATATTCTGGCAGAAAGTCCGAATGGCTCACAGCAATTACAGGTAGTCCTTGACTTACAACGGCAATTGGGACCGGAATTTCCATCACTAAGCGATGCAGTCCTAAAGTGAGACATTACATGACCACATCACTCAGCGACCACAATCCCGGCATTCCCGGTTGCCATCATTAACTGAGAATTGCGGGTTCTTTAGTGGAGGGACTCCCAGGTAAAGAATGCAGAGGTGCCACAGGGGAGTGGGGGAGGCCCTGGGAGGCCTGGCATAGGCCGCGCACAAGTTGGGGGGGTGCTGCAGTGCAGCACAAAGCCACAGCGGGCTCTAGAAGCCTCAACCACCCCAGCCTGGCCCAGTAGTGCTTACAACTGCAGGGGCACTGCAACTCCCCCCACCTGCCTATCCCCCCCCCCATCTATGCCCTTTTGGCCGCCCTTCACAGCAGCAGTCAGTGGCTGCAGCATGAATTCTGACACGAGAGCATCTTATTCCAGATAGTAATATCTAGAACACTAGCCTAAGCTGGGTAATGGGTCCCCTCACTATGCTTCCCTCTGCTGCTCCAGGAGAATCCCAGATCTGCTCCTTCTGGGGACTGTGAGCCTATCAAGAACCAGAGTTAGAACTAGCCTGAATCTAGATAGTTTCTGGATGAATCACCATTCTATCTTGCAAGGATTTAATCTGGGCCTCTTTCATCCCATCCAGAACCTTTTAGCCTCCAGACGTCAGGTTAGCACTTTCACTGCATCCCCTGCTCAATCAGATGCAGATGTATATCTGGTATCATCAGCATGTTTCACTCCAAACTGACACGGGGCCTCACCCAATGGTTCCAAGTAATTGTTAAACAAGGGAAAAGGGGCAATCCTTGAGGCATCCCATATAAGAGTGACCAAGGGCTCAATTTTTCATCTTCTACCACCACTGGCCTGACTGCTGAGGAAGGAGAACCATATAAGTGCTTCCCACTCTCAAACCTTGCAAACAGTCCATAATGATTCCTTTGATTACGGTACTGAACACCACAGAAAGCTCTAGCTGGACCAAAAAGATTGCACTCCATCCCTTCAAGTCCCATGTTCTATTTTATTCCCATGTTCAGGTCTGAAACACAACTGTGAGGGATCATATTATTTTCTTCTAAGATCTTCTGTAGCCAATCCTCCACCAGCTTCCTCAGAAAAAAGAAGATTGAAAACTAGGTAGAATTTATCCAGTACTGTTGGATGAAGAGATAGCTTCTTTAGGAAGGGTGAATCACCTCCTTCAATTGTGGGGTAGCTAAATCACCTGTCATATAAGAAAGTTGGGGAATTTTCAATTGAGAAAAAATTGAATCAAGAGAGACATGATTCAATTTAATGATATCGTGAAAGATGTGGAGAAGATGGTGACATGGTTTCTGTCTCTCATATTATACAAGAACCACATTGGAAGAGCATGAGATTTGCAATATATGTTAATTGTCTGTGCATGTACATGTATGTATGTACAATGATATATATGTATAAAAGTATGTATATGTACTTATGTGTGTGTATGTATGCATGTATGCATATTCATATGTGTGTTCAAAAGCAACATACAAACCATCTTAAAGAACAAACTGTTTAATCAGTGCATTCTACCTGTGTTGATATACGATTGTGAAATTTGGATGTTAAATGTAAAAACAGTACAGAAGTTGAAAGTTGCCCAAAGAAGCATGGAATGGCAAATGTTTAACATAATGCTGCATAACAAGAAAAAGAATATATAGATCTGCTAATAAACGGGAGTACGTGATATAATGAAGCAGGTAGCCTCACAGAAATGGCAATGGGCCGGCCGTGCTGCACAACAAACATGGGACAACAACAATCCTCAGTTGGATATTAACTGACCTTAAAAGACCCAAATGTCCAAAAACTGGGCAGATTATGTAATTCAGTTCAAAGGTGTTAACTGAAAACAGCTTGCCTCCTGGGAAAACAGTTGGAAAGCACCTGAAAAGGCCTTCTACCTGCAGTGAATTTAAAAGCTGATAAAAAATGGGTGATTGTATATAGATACAGATATATAGATATACATTATATATGTGTGTACAAATTATAGATGTATCTATAAAACTCTTTGCAGGCATTAAAGAACAATTTATTTATTTATTTAATTTATTTATTTATCAAATTTGTCACCGCCCATCTCATTGAAAAGTGACTCTGGGCAGTTTACAAAGGAGATAAAATCAATTAAAATACAATATAAAAACAATCTTAAAAATAATAAATTCCAAGAATGAAAAAATTGGCGAATAACTCAGGAGTGACATCAGGGCGCCAATATCAAATTTTGATAAATGGTATCTTCAGTTGTCAGACTTCTGCATGTCTTGAAGTTTATAATAAACTTGTGAGGTATTATACATGTATAGTCATATAGTGGTTAAAAGAATGAGCCATGAATCACGGCAGCCTTGAATCTGCTATGAACTTACTAGGTTACTTTAGGCAACCTATTATCTCACAATCTCAGGTTCCCCATGTAATATGTGGAGAACAAAAGTGACCTTAGTATTGTTATACATTATACCAGCATGATATGAAACTGACTTTGAGTGGGACAGAAAAAATGGAGTCCTTCGTGGCATAGGAGATGCTCTCATTGTGGGGAGGAAATAATCAGCTAATTCTTCAGCAAGAAAGCCAAGCTTGAAAATATCAACAGATACACTGGGAAAGATGTCTAAAAAAGATGACGTTGTGGAATCCCATGCTGCTATGGGTGATTCTAGTGATTTGAACATAATTCTATTTTTCATTGTTATTATCAGAGATAAAATTTCATATGTTTTATGATTATTATTCTTTTTTTAGTATTGTTTTAAATTTTGGATGTATTATGTGTTTTAGATATATTTATAGTTTTAATGTTTTCTGTAAGTCGCCCAGAGTCCCCTATTGTGGGGGAGATGGGCCAGGGAGAAATCCAATAAATAATAATAATAATATTATTATAAGGCAGTTTGAAGTCACAAAGAAAGAAGAAATACAGACATTTTTATAATAATCTTGGCAGCAAATTATGTAAAAAATAACAAATTGAGTGAAGAAGTACTATGTTTCTGGGTACTCGCAGTATACATGATAAATCCTAGCTGCCATGTAGATTTCTGCAGGAATATAAAAACCATCAGGTGTGTTTACAAATTGTTTGCCAAAGTAACATGGAACTAATGTGAAGACAAGGAGAATATTTTAAGGGTATGATAATTAAGTAGCACTAGAAAGCACTAGAAAATGCTTAATCATACAAACGCTGCCTGTTTTCCATTTAAAATTGCCCTAATCAGCTGATTGTCAACTGTAGAACTCTCCTGAAAATGTTCCCCCACTGAATTAGTGTTAGGAGGCAGATACAGAGTATGTTACACAAGGAAAACCTATGTAGATGTTATTTACCCTATAGAGAATGGCTTTCAATTTCTTGGGCATGACACAGAACATTAAACAATTCTCAAAGAACATGGTTCTTCAAGAAACATTGAAACATTTAAGAAACATTCTTTAAGAAACATTGGTTTAATCTATAAATGCTGTACTGTATTGTAAATTAAACAGTTTGTTGCCTAGTTTTAGGCTAGGCTACCCCAGCTGGCACAGACAATGACCAGAAATTATACTAAAAATTGCCTTCCTTGAAGTTCTGCTGGTACTCAACCTCTAAATGCTCATTGAAAGAGACCGATCTTCATGGCTTTCCTGAACATTCATAGTGTAGGAAATGTCTGGATCTTTTGATGTAGATTATTTCAGAAGGATATGAAATACTTGCCTCCAGATACCCATATTTCCATCCACAGGAAAAATGTTTGAACTATGTAAACATTCAGAAATATAAGGAAGATAGATGTTAACACTGAAGCAATGTTCCCTTTAAGCTATGTGTAAGTGCACCTGCATACAGACAGTAAACCTGGTCCACATGGCAAAACATAATGCACGTAACTAACTATTATTGTCAACTAATACCTCAGTCGCTCTCTCTTTTCCTGTGACTAGAGTTGCCTTCCAGCAGTCTGGTCCCAGTGCCTGCCTTACCTTTTGCTGGATGGGAAGACAGCTACGAACAATCTCTGTGACTCCTGGCCCATTCCTGTATGAGACTGGTTGGTGGAACCGGGAACAACATCAGGAAGATCATTGGCTTGTGGTGCTGCTAATCAAACCGGAAGCAATCAGGGCAAGCTTATTCACGTGGTGAAAGAGGAGGACTGGAGAATTGCCTTTTGTTGACAGCAAGCTACCCAAATTAAAGTTACTTAGGTATAGTAAAAGCAATGTTAAAAAATAATTTTAAAAACTTTAAAAATCTATACCCCAGTTGTCACTGTCCAGAATTATGAAGCACAAATAGCTACCTCACTTATATCTAAATGACTGATTGAATGAAATTATTATGCCAAAATCCCACAGAGATGATGAATTTCATAAACTGTGTATATTGAGGGCCATGCAGCTCATTGTACATATTGTCAAGATGCTAAAGTCCTGGAAATATTTACATGAGAATTTATATTTATTTATTTATATTTCATATTTAGACACCTCCCATCTCATGAGGAAGTGGCTCTGGGCAGTTTACAATAAAACAACAAATAAATATTAATTAAAATACAGTAAAAACAGTATAAAAATACAGTAAAACCAAACACATACATAAATAATAATATCTTCCAAGATGCTGGTGATCAATAAGATGTTAACATATGGGAGCATCTTCACGGTGCTAGCCACCCCCAGGGTTGGTTGCCCCTTTTCTCTCCCCATGCCAGTTGGCAGAGCCAGGTCTTGACTGCTTTCCGGAAGGACAAGAGAGTTGGGGCCTGCCTCACCTCTGGGGGAAGGGTATTCCATAGGGCGGGGGCCACAGCAGAGAAGGCTCTTCTTCTGGACTCCACCAGTTGACATTCTTTCATCGACGTGGTCCGCAGCATACCCTATCTGCTTGATGGGTGGGATGGGTGGATATAATGGGGGTGAGACAGTCCCTCAGGTAACCTGGTCCCCTGCTATGTAGGGCTTTAAAGGTGATAACCAACACCTTGAATTGGACCTGGTAGCAAACTGGGAACCAATGCAGTTCGCACAGCAAAGGTGTAACATGTGCCATCTTTGGGGCATGCAAAATTGCCTGCATGGCTGCATTTTGAACCAGCTGAAGCTTCCAGATACTTTTCAAGGGTAGCCCCACATAGAGCACATTGCAATAGTCTACACGGGAGATGATTAGGGCATGAGTGACTGACTGGAGGGACTCCCGATCCAGGAAGGGGTGTAACTGGCGCACAACATGAAATTGAGCAAAGGCCCTCCTGGCCATGACTGCTATCTGCTCTTCAAGCAAGAGTTGTGAGTCCAGGAGGACCCCCAGATTATGCACCAGGTCTCTCTGGGGCAGTGCAACCCCATCCAGAACCAAAGATGGTAAACTTCCAGATACAGAGGAGCCCCCAATCCACAGCCACTCCTTCTTACCAGGGTTCAGGTGAAGCCTGTTGTTCCCCATCCAGACCCCCACAGCCTCCAGGCACCATTAAAGGGTAGTCACAGCATCACTCAGATCATCTGGGATGGAGATGTATAACTGGGTGTCAGAACCTTCAGCAATCAAAATATTAATGTAGTAGTTGCTTGCTCTGTTTCTGCCATTCTGTAGGAGGGGGGGAGGGGGGTAATGAAAGTAGAAGGAAAAGGTATGCTATCAAAGGCCAGGAAGATGGACTGTTACCAAAGGTTAGGAATGTACAAGGCCGCACCTTGGTGAGAAACAGAACAGCGCCTGGAAAGAGGGGGGTGAGAAGTAGGGGTAAAAGTAAAGTGGGAAAAGCACGGGTTTAGTTTCAGCAATGCTTTGCTTAGAGTTGCATGTACGTTCCAATAAATGAAATCTTTTTTGAACCTAACTCGGGTTGCACAAGATTTTTCTTCATTGGGATTTGAACATCGCAGATCTGACACTGGGTATCATCTGCATATTGATGATACCTCATCCCATGCTGGTGGATGATCTCATCCAATGGTTTCATGTAGATGTTAAAAAGGAGCGGGGAAAGTACTAAACCCTGCGGCACCCCACAAAGGAGGGGCCGCGGGCTGGACCTCTCGCTCCCTATCAACACCAATTGGGACCATCCCTGGAGGAAGGAGGTGAACCAGCACAAAACTATGCCACCCACCCCCAACTCCCTGAGCCAGTCCAAAAGGATACCATGGTAGATGGTATCGAAAGCCACTGAGAGGTCAAGAAGAACAAGGATGGATGTACTACCCCCATCCTGCTCCCACCAGAGATCATCCAAAATTGTGACCAGATCCGGGCCTGAAACCCCACTGAAAAGGGTCCAGATAATCCATTTCATCCATGATCCTCTGGAGCTGCAAGGCCACCAGCTTCTCAACCACCTTCCCTAAAAAGGGAAGGTGGGAGACTGGATGAAAATTGTCCAGTATAGTGGGATCCAGTGATGGTTTCTTGAGGAGGGGGTGTACCAGTGCCTCTTTGAAGGCTGCTGGAAACACTCCCTCTCTCAAGGATGAATTCACCATCGCCTGGACCCACCCACACGTCATCTCCCGAGCTACTTTAACCAGCCAGGAGCGGCATGTATCTAATTGACAGGTGGTGGCATTTACAGCCCAGAGGACCCTGTCCACTTCCTCAGGTCCAACAGGATCAAACTGTTCCCAGATAACAGGGTAAATACATACCCCAGGCATCCCCACAGGCCATACCACATGCTTGGCATCCAACTGGGAACGTATCCAAGCGATTTTATCTGCCAGATGCCCAGAAAACTCCTCTGCGTGGCCCTGTAGTTGGGTCACTGAGCCCACCTTTCCCAGAAGAGATCAAATGATCTTAAACAGGGCCGCTGGGTGGCATTCTGTGAATGCAATAAGAGTGGAGAAATGTTGAAATTTTGCCCTTTTTACCACCACAAGGTAGGCCTTAATAGAGGCTCTAGCCTGTGTTTGGTCCAATTCAGTCCTTGTTTTCCTCCAGCGGCACTCTTTTAATCCTTTTCAGAACCCTCAACTCCTCTGTAAACCACGGGGAGTATCGGACTCGATGGGTCAAGAGAGGTTGCATGGGCGCGATCTTGTCCAAGGCCTCGGCCACCTTCTTATTCCAGGTGGCGGCCAGGGCCTTCACTGGACTGTGCAGCAGATCCTCGGGTATAGTCCCCAGCTCCCTCTGGAATCCGATTGGGTCCATCAGTCGCCGGGGGCGGACCAATCAAATGGGTCCTGCCTCCCTGCGGAGATGGGTGGCATAGGAGAATCTCAAGGCCACCAGGGTGTGATCAGACCATAACAAGGGGGTCAGACATCTTAGTATACTCCTTCACACTCCTTTATCTTGGTACAGTGATCCCTCTAATTTTTGGTAGGCTATAACTACAACAATGTTGTTTTATGCAACTTTTTTGTTGCAGTGTTTAAATGTGTGCGGTGTGAGACAAGTGCAACCAAGCAAGAATAATGCAAAATATATAGAGAGAAATTAAGCATTTTTCTTAACTTGTGATGGAAAACCATTTTAAATTACACTAGATACCTTCAAGTCTGCCAAATCTGTTAAATAGCTTCTTTAATTGACCTTGGGGAGTCAGTGACTGCAGAGAGAAAGGTACAATGTAACGTACACTTTAAAAGCAGGATAGAAAGAGTATTGGTGCATTTAAATTTTAGTGTTGGAGAAGACTCCTGAGAATACCAAGGAAAAAGGATCATCAAACAAATTAACCCAAAGTTCTCACTTGAGGCACAAATGACCAGGTGCAAATTATCCTACTTCAGACTCATTACGTGACGACCTAGCTCTTGGAGAAGACTCTAATGCTCAGAAAGGTGGAAGGAAAGAGAAGAAGAGGATGAGTAGCAATAAGGTGGATGGACTCAGTTACAGTGGCAATGGGTGCACCATTGGAAGACCTGAATGACCAAGTTAGGGACAGGTCAATATGGAGAAAATCTATCTGTGTGGTCAATAAAAGTCGACACTGACTTGATAGTACATAATCAATTTTCATTAGGTCAAGCTTGTGCTTCTTTTATAAAACTCTTTGATTGAAGAAACTACTTCAGCAGCATCAATTGTAATATTCTAAATAATTACCAAATAAGATTTTACAGTCTGTAGAACGTATGGATTTAACTGTAGAGTTTCAAGTATTTGTTGATTTAAGCAGTCAAGACCTGGCTCTGCCAACTGGCATGGGGCAAAAAAAGGGGCAACCAACCCTGGGGGTAGCTAGCACCTTGAAGATGCTCCCATATGTTAACATCTTACTAATCACCAACATCTTAGAAGATATTATTATTTGTGTATATGTTTGGTTTTATTCTATTTTTACTGTATTTTTATATTGTTTTATTGTATTTTAATTAATATTTATTGTTGTTTTATTGTGAACTGCCCAGGGCCACTTCTTCATGAGATGGGCGGTACCTAAATTTGAAATATAAAATAAATAAATAAATGTCATATCCTATTTCGTGGCTGTACTGTACAAACATTCAAGAATAGGTGATCCAAACACGAAGGGCAGCAAAGAATGGGTAACACTAAAAAGCAAATTTGGGCTGGCAAATAGTTAATGAATGAAGGCAATAGACAGATGGGAGAAGTTTGTCCATGAAAAGCATTAAATAAAAAGTTTGGTTTTGATGCAAATGATAGGGAGCCAAATGATGGTTTTGACGAAAACCATCACATTATCTGAAGAATTAGCATGTCAACTATTCCAACAGTAGAATGCTGGACAGGTGTGATAACAAACTACACTATTCTTCCCATTCTCAATTGTTTTTTGTTTTTCAGGGGCTATGGCATGAGTCATGTTTTTGGGCTAGGAGATAAATTTGGAATTTTGAGAGGATGTTCTGAATCTCATGGTTACTGGAGGGGCTGCCTGTTCACAAAATAGCTACCATGGTGCTATGACTAGGGACTCCAGGACTGCATCCCTATCTTGGAGAACAGAATTAATAAATTCATTTGCTAATTTTTATATTTTGCAAGGAAAGTGGGAAAAGAACATTCATTTTCTGTGTAATGTTAATTTGTTTATATTTGAGCAATACAGATTATTTTTAAAAAGTTAAGAAAACAAAGAAAGAGGGATAAATATTAAGAGAAAATTATGAGAAGTCAAACTAAAAAGTTCACAAAAAGATACACAACACAGATGCTGTCACTATTTAAAATTCTGTTTGCCTTTAATGTTTTTTATCCTGCTGTAAAAACATTTTCTGTTTGTTCTTAATGTTAGAATATATTAAATGTATTCCTCATTTTATAACGTATATAGCATTATATTTTAACTGTAAGCCCCTCCAGTACTGACAGCTAAAGAGCAGCTACTAAATGCTTTTTAATAAAAATGGGTAATTACACTATCATTCATAGTTTTTTACTGTTATTTAACAAGGTAACATTTTGATTTAAGTAAGCATTTCTTTATCACATATTTCAATACAAGAACTAAGAACATAATTATTATTTTATACCTTTTATATTTTTTATAAATGCATGTTTTGCATTTTGTCTAAACTCTGACCTTAACAATAGTCAATACTTATTTCCTCCCAGGTGATATTGTATTTGTCTTTATTGCTATGTTTAATCTTGTAACAGATTTGGGATCTAAAATATCTGAATTCTATATAAGCTTTTCTATTTCAAAAGATTTATTCACCTGTACCTTAAAAACCCCTTTTTTTTAACATATTCTCTATGTGCTATTCAAGAAAGTTAAATATGCACCATAAACTGAATAACCTGATTCATTTACATCTTTACAAAATCTGTTTTCTGAAGCATTAATCATTTCTCTCTATTTTGCTGCTACTCTGCTCAAAATTGCAGCCTCTTCATTTTAAAAGTAAACAATTTGAAATGTCTGAAATGTATGGCTTGCTTCTACAATGTATACTAAATTCAATCATAGCCACAAAAATGCAAGGGATATTAGATATTTTTGTTAAAGATCCAATGTTGTCAATTTGTAAGCAAAATAGGAATCATTGGGAGAACAATGTCCCATTCCTTTCTGTAGTCCCTTGCAAGCCCCGCAAATCTGCTTAGTGAGATTTAGGGACACTCCAGAGCAGATCTGAGGGGCAAAGTTGAGAAGTCCTTGATGTAAGTAACACTCCATCACACTGACGTCAGAAAGTGTGAAGTCTTCCTCAAGTCAAACGTGACTCCTAGTGGCAATCTGGGCATGCCCAAGTAACTTTCTTAGAAACAATATGGATTTTTTTAAAACTATTTCTTCCTGGATATTTTTTTGCCTTACATATTTTAAACCTACACTCCTGGGATTTCCTAGTAGTCTCTCCCCCAAATACTAACTAGATTCAAAACTTTTTTGAGGTCACCCAAAGTATATGCTTCCATCTCCTATGATGTTGATATTATACAGTAAAGGTAGTCCTCAACTTACGACCACAATTGGGACTGGAAAATTCATTAAACGATGCAGTTGTTAAGAGAGGCGTCATGTTACCGCAACTTAAGACCTTTCCTGCCAGCTTCCCCATTGACTTTGCTCATCAGAAGCCAGCTGGGAAGGTCACAAATGGCAATCATGTGACCACAGGACGCTACAACCATCATAAATGCACAACAGTCACCAAGCACCTGAATCATGATCACATGACCATGGGGACACTGTGATGGTTGTAAGTGTGAGGACCAGTCATAAGTCACTTTTTTCAGCCCATTGTAACTTCAAACGGTCACTAAATGAATGGTTGTAGGTCGAGGACTACCTGTATATACCCAAGAAACAGTAGGAGAGCCAGTTTGGTGTAGTGGTTAAAGGTACACAGCTAGAAACCAGGAGACTATGAGTTCTAGTCCTGCCCTAGGCACAAAGCCAGCTGGGTGACTTAGGTAAGTCACCCTCTCTTAGCCCTAGGAAGAGGCAATGTCAAACCACTGCTGAAAATCTTCCCAAGTAAATTGCAAGTCACCAGGAGTCAAAGACTCACTCGAAGGCACAAAATAACAACAATAAGAAAAAAACAGTAAACAACCCTGCTACATCAAACCAAGCAGTTTGGCATTTTATCTCCCCATGCTGAACAATCATTTTTGTTGATAATAAAAACAAATAATGCATTTTATATAAAATTGTCAAGTGTTAAAAGCTATTTCATAATAAACTTCTTATTACTATAGGAACCCTATAAAAGAAGTTAGTAATAATATCCCTCATATTACAGATTGGGAGACAAAGGAAAAGTATGTACATATGTCAGAGTTGAAATCTGAAGCAGAAAATGCCTGATTTTCACTTTCTTTAAATACATGTTGTAAATAAAAAAAAGATTTTTACTAAAAAGTGCTGATCAAACTTAGCAGCCATGGAGGAATGAGGAGAAATTCTCCTATGAATTGGTAATCCATATGGAGTAAAGAAGAAAAAGCAAGGAAAAGTAATAAATGATCAGTTTTCACAATGAAGAGAGTATAAAAAGCAAATGTGCAAAAATCTGTAAAGGAAACAGTCATTGATAAATGATCTGAAATGAATAGTAAATAGTAGTCAATTTTATTGAAAGTATCAAATTATTTACAGTAGTTAAACACAAATACAAAGAGTTTCAAAAAGAAGTCTAGAATTCTTCACAGAGTATTTGATGTCCTGATGGCCCTCTGGAGGGAATAAACCAGTGTAGCAGGTTTCTGAGATGTTTTTCTCCTGATTTCTTCTCACTCTTCAGAGATCCTTTCTTTAGACGTTGGCCATTGGGAGAGGGAGGGGAAAATAAAGTAATGCATTCCAGGGAAAATATCTTCATATCATAGGAAAGGGAGCTGAGGTGTTGATAGGTAACTCACTTGTTGAGCAAATTCCTATTGGTAAAGGCAACTTATCAAATGAAGCTAGTGGCTAACATAGGACCTTCTAGGCTGTGGTTTATAGAATGCCCTATCATGTTTAGCACCATATTTTTGTCACCAGGCAAAAACATTACTCTATCCTCAGGCATTTCTACGGTTTGATTTTAAGTGCCTGTTCTATATTGGAATAGCAGATGTACAGTAACGTTTTCTAGCTTCCCTATGCTGTTTATTAATTACATGTTATTCTGTAATTTTTTGCTTTTATGCTTTCAGAACTTCCTTACATTTTAAGTAACCTGTAATACGCATAGAGAACTTCAGTTATTGGGCAAATTAGAATAGAAAATAAAAATGTCAACTCAATGTGTAGCTGCTACAAAAAAGGCAAATTCCATGACAGAAGTCATTAGGAAAAGAAGAAACACAAAAATGGATCATTGTTATGCAAATCGCCTTGCTGGATTTCAAATTCTACTTTGCTGCTTGCTGTGTGGTTTGGTTGAGAGAATGGGTGTTGCTGAGAAATAACAAATTACTGAGTTTGGAAGGACACAAATTGAGATTTGGGTGGCACGGCCATTTATGGTATGACAAAGTTAAGGTTAATGTGGATTTTAAGAATCACATTATTTTGAGTGTCATTTTGAGAATTTGGAACAGATATAAACCCAGACTGTGTCTGAGAATATCCCTATGGTTATCTCCACAAGAAACATTTTATAGGAAAGAAATGGTAACTAACCAGAAATGGTTCACTTATGGTGATATCCTTGATATATTCACCAAGGAGAAATTAAAATAAAATCAAGAGAGGATTTGGTATCTCAAGGACATTCATGCCACTGGTTTTCATATGTACAATTTGGAGAAAGATTTAAAGTTGATAAAAAGATATATGGTTTTGAACAAAACAAAGCTGTTCTTGAAACTGAATTGTGTACCAATGATGAACATTTTATTGCTAAAACATATAAGCTTTTGTTGAGCTTTGAAACAGAAGATGAACAAGTTAAAGACTGTATGATAAAATGGGCTAAAAATTTTGGACATAATATACAAATGAAACAACGGGAAAATATGTGGATGAAAGGGTTAAAATTTACATTGTGTTATAATCTGAAGGAGAATTTTTATAAAATGATGTGTAGATGGTATTGTTACCAGAAAGATTATCCAAAATGTATAAAGGTGTTTCAAATATATGTTGGAAATGTGAACAACAAAAAGGGACTTTTTATCATTTTTGGTGGACATGTAATAAGTCCAAAAAATTTTGGGCCCAAATTCATATATTAATTCAGAAGATCTTGAAGGTTAATATACAGGTAAAACCAGAGACTTTCCTTTTGGGACCGATGGACAAGCAATTGGAAAAAGCTCATGGACCTTTGTTTTTATATATGATCATTGCAGCTAGACTTTTACATGCTCAAAGGTAGAAAGACTCAACATTACCTATAATGGAAGAATGGATCGTGAAGATGATGGAGTTAGCTGAGATGGCAAAACTGACAGCTTTGCTTAGAGAAAAAACACTGACTAACTTTATTGCCAGTTGGAAGACCCTTTTGGACTTTTTGCAGGAGACAGAAAAAAATGAAATTATGATTTATGGATTTGATGATTAATTATAATAATAGGTTATACAAAGTATGTATATTAAGATGTAGTTTAAGAGTAAGAGGTCACTATAGAAGGGGTAGAAATGGAAGCAGTAACAGACTTCATTTATTTGGGCTCCAAGATCACCGCAGACGGAGACTGCAGCCATGAAATTAAAAGACGCTTGCTCCTTGGGAGGAAAGCCATGGCAAGCCTAAATAGCATATTAAAAAGCAGAGACGTCACCTTGCCGACAAAGATCCGCATAGTCAAAGCTATGGTTTTTCCAGTAGTAATGTATGGCTGTGAGAGCTGGACCATAAAGAAGGTGGAGCGCCGAAGAATTGATGCCTTTGAACTGTGGTGCTGGAGAAGACTTTTGAGAGTCTCCTGGACTGCTAGGAGGTCAAACCAGTCAATCTTAAAGGAAATCAACCCTGACTGCTCATTGGAAGGACTGATAATGAAGCTCAAGCTCAGATACTTTGGTCACCTAATGCGAAGAGAGATCTCTTTGGAGAAGACCCTGATGCTGGGAAAGATTGAAGACAAAAGGAGAAGAGGACGGCAGAGGATGAGATGTTTAGACAGCATCACTGAAGCAATGAGCATGAAACTGAGCAAACTCAGGGAGGCAGTGAAGGACCGGAAGGCCTGGCGCAATATGGTTCATGGGGTCACGAAGAGTCGGACCCGACTTAACGACTAAACAACAACAACAACATGACTTATCTGCATCTACTGTATAAGAAGTCGGAAGTTATTCTTTCTGTAATTTTTCCTTTTTTCCCTTTTCTTTAATTTTCATCACTTTTGTATTCTTTCTTTATCTCTAGCTCTCTTGTTTTCTACTTTTCTTTTTGATTATTAGTTCTTGTTTGCTTTTATCTGTATGCTTTTTATAACTTAATAAAGTTCTTATAAAAAAGAACATTGTTATACAAATCTATGGCAAAAGACACACTTAGAATACTGTGTACAAACTATTGTCATAAGGACTCAAAGTAATGTAAACTGCAAAATAAACTAATCAAGATAAGAGCAAAATTATATCTGAGTTAGTTACAGGTATAATTTATACTGTTTTATGTAGTATAGAGAAACCTGATCCTAGAAACCAGGATCATGTATTAAACTTGAGTGATTAAAAATTCAATATAGTAAAATGGATTTCATCTCCTAATGCAGACAACCTGCAGAATTTATACCACAAGGTAAACTGCATGCCACTAACTTGACAACTTAAAAAAGGGTGAGAGAATTCATAGAGAATATACCTGCTAAAGTTATCATTAGGATTTATGCATCTATTTATACAATAATTGATAGATTACCCATTTCTACAAACTCAAGGCAGTTACACTCCACAAATAAACACTTCCCACCCTCCAAAATCACCACAAAACCACTACCACCCTATATTCCCATTTTATCTAGTCTAACTAACATAAAGCAACCCTTCTTCAGCAAGGAAGACACTAAGCAGCCAGCAACCCTTTTTTGTAAGCCTCAGCACAAAAATAAAAAGAGTGGTGAAAGATGAATGAAAAGACCAGGAACCAATTAATGTTGTAAGACTTTCATTTCTAGATACCTGAAGTTCTTACAACTGATCAAGTCTCTAAAGAACAATTCTAAGACCAAATCAAATTAGAAGGAAAAGTTAGAGGGAAATAAATCAAATTAGGGGAAGGGTTTGGAGAGGAAAGAATGGGGGAACAGTATACATCTTAATAACTTAACAAGGAGAACAGAACTACTACTACGATGTAAAATTAACTAACACAATTAAATAAGAAACCTTTTCTAATAATGAAAAAGCTTAAAATAGGTTCATAAAGTGTCAATGGATGAAGCTCAGGCATCGAATATAAAAGAATAGCAAAAACATAGACATTACACAAACCTAATTGTATTTTTCTCCAAAATACATGTATCAAACACAGAAAAATATGTTTCCTCTTTTATATAATTTCTGGTAAATGGATGCAAGTTTCAGAAGAATCTAAAGCTAAAGCTGTAGCTATCTGGATATCAACCAGTATAGATTTTTGTTTTCAAGTACAGTAATATAGATCCCAGCAGTACGTTTATTTTCTTTAAAGATACAATACAAGAAATGACAATTACATTGAGTTCAATGTATCATCCAAGGACAAACAACTTTACATTCTTTACACTCCTTCCCCAGAGGCAATATTGTTATTGGAGGATATTGCAATACGGTTCTAGATATAAACATGGATTGTTCTAATCATTCATCTAAGTTTAAAATACAGTAATTTCTTAAATTTCAAAAACTGAAAGAAGGCTAATTCTAAGGATTTTTTTCTCATTTTCATCAAAGCCATTCAAGATTAAATGTTATTTTCTAACAATTGTATAGACAACCCGATTTCTTTTAAATTGGGAAATTTTAGGCTGAGATCATGCATTAATGCTCACCTTATTCCAATAGTGCTCAATAGTACCCAAGTCTTTCTCCCCACTGTTGCATAATACAGAAATTTTAAATGAAATTAAAGAGGAATTAATATGTTTTTCAGAGTAATTTAAATCAAACAGTATGTAATGGTTCCAAGATGGCGACTGGGATAGAATGCCAGCTGCTGTGCTAGGCAAGGTGAAGGGAATGGTTACCATGACCGGTCTAGGTCCTCACCTGGGCGCCCTGGGGGTTCTTTCCCCATCAGACTGTGAGCTTTGGGGGGTGCTTCAGTCTCATGTGCCCAACAGTTAGGTGGAACCTAGTGGAGCTCCACGGAGGCTGGTGGAGCCGGGTGCAGCTCTGTAGATGCAGTGAGTGGCCCAGGGAGCAGCCCGAGGAGAGGCCTGGGCTGCAGCAACTGCAGCAGCCTGGAAAACAGCCTAATCAGTGACAACGGCTCCAGCGGCCCAAATGGCCTGAAAATTGGCCAGATTGGCACCTGGGCAGTAGCAGCAGTAGCAACGGCTTGAGTGGGATCAAGCAGCCCAAAAACCAGCCAGATTGGCACCTGGGCAGTGGCGACAGCCCAAGCACCAGTGAGGACAGCCCGAGGAGTGACCAGGGCAGCAGTGACAGCCTGGGCGACTGTTTGGGAGACCTGAAAAGCGGCTGGATTGACAGTTGGGCAGTAGCGGACCGGCTGTCAGGCCCAGCCCAAGAACAACGGTGAAACAGTCCTGTTGGGTCAAGTTCCTTTATTTGCTTACATCTTATACACAGAATCTTGCCAGACTAAATCTATACTTTGCAACTAGTGGATATTCCCTGGGAGATTCTAGGAAGTGGCTATCCTGAACCTCTTTCGCTTCCCACGCTCCCCCTGTGGACTGTGTTGTCTTTTTTCTCCTTTCCCTTCCTGGAATGCACCCCCTCCCTCCTGATAGCCTTGATCTCTCACATCACCCTCCTCTTCATAGATACATTCCATCACATTAGCTGAGCAGCCCGAGGAGGCAGCTAGAGTGGCCGAGCAGCCCAAGGAGTGGCCTGGGTGGCAACGACAGCACAAGTGGCAGCTGGAGTGGCCTGAGCGATGGCAGGGGTGACAACTGGGCACCAACTGAGCCGCACAGCGGCTTGAGCAGCCCAGGTGGTGGTCCAGAAGTGGCTTGGGCAACAGCAGCGGCAGCCCAAGCAACGCCCTGAGTTGTGAGCAGCCTGGTCAGCAACCAGGTGGCGGCTGGAATAGCAGCCCGAGTGACTGGAGCAGAACAGTCTGAGTGGCCTGGGCAGTGGTGATCTGACTGGCCCCTCTAGCCTGTTCAGAGAAGGCAGAGGTGTGTTGGGGTCCCTCCAGTTTGGGAGAGCTGGGCATTCCCTCCCTAGTGTGAGAGACAGGGAGGGGTTGATGGTATGGCACCAGCCAAGACCCCAGGGCAGGGGAGGAGGGGTAGCCATTGTCATCTGGGAATCTCTGTTGGCCTTCAGAGGCGCCACTCCACAAGTGGACAGTTGTGAGGCCCTGTTTCTGAAGTTGGGCTCTCAAAAGCAGTTGGGATTGTTGCTACTGTACCAGCCTCCCTGCTGTGTAGCAACCTCCCTGCCTGAGCCGCTGGAGGCTGTCTCAGCGCTGGTGGTTGAGTTCCCAAGACTTATGGTTCTGGGGGGCTTCAATCTGCCATCCCTGGGCATGCCTCAGAGGCGGCTTGGGAGTTCACATCCACCATGTTGGCCATGGGCCTCTCCCAGATTATTTTTGGCCTAACTCGAGACAATGGCTTCACACCTTCTGGGAAAGGGTGGCCCAGTGGCCCATCTACAGGACTGCACAGAGGAGTTTTCTGGGCATTGGAGGATAAAATCGCTCAGATCCATTCCCAGTTGGATACCAAGCACATGGCATGATCTATGGAGATGCCTGGGGAATGTACTTATCCTGTTATCTGGGAACAGTTTGATCCTGTTGGGGCCAAGAAAGTGGACAGGGCCCTCCAGACTGTAAATGCCACTACTTCTCAATTAGATCCATGCCCCTCCTGGCTGGTTAAGGCAGCTCGGGAGGTGATGTGTGGGTGGGTCCAGGCAATGGTGAATTCATCCCTGAGGGAGGAAGTGTTTCCAGCTGCCTTTAAAGAGGTGCTTGTGCACCCTATCCTCAAGAAACCATCACTGGATCCCACCATGCAGGACAATTTTTGTCCAGTCTACCACTCTCCTTGTTAGGGAAGGTGGTGGTACTGTAGATCTAGAGGATCCTGGATGAAATGGATTACCTGGACCCTTTTCAGTCAGGTTTCAGGCTAGGATATGGGACAGAAACAGCACTGGTCACACTTCTGGATGATCTCTGGCGGGATCAGGATGGGAGTAGTGCATCCATTCTTGCTCTTCTTGATTTCTCAGCAGCTTTCGATACCATCTACCATGGTATCCTTTTGGGTCAGCTTAGGGAGTTGGGGGTGGGTGGCATAGTTCAGTGGTGGTTCACCTCCTTCTTCCAAGGCCAGTCCCAATCGGTGTTGATAGGGAGAGGTCCAACCTGTGGCCCCTCCTTTGTGGGGTACCGCAGTGCTCAGTACTCTCCCCGCTCCTTTTTAACATCTACATGAAATCACTGGGTGAGATCATCTGTCACCATGGGATATCATCAATATGCAGATGATACCCAATTATACATCTCCATCCCAGGTGATTTAAGTGATACTATGGCCACCCTTTCACAGCGCCTGGAGGCTGTGGGGGCCTGGATGGGGAATAGCAGGCTTCATCTGAATCCTGATAAGATGGAGTGCTAAGGGTTGGGGGCTCTTCTGTATCTGGGAGTTTACCATCTTTGGTTCTGGATGGGGTTGCACTGCCCCAGACTAGACCCAGTGCAGAATCTGGGGTCCTCCTGGACTCACGACTCCTGCTCAAGGAGCAAGTGGCAGTCGTGGCCAGGAGGGCCTTTGCTCAACTTTGCTTTGTGAACCAGTTATGCCCTTTCCTGGATCAGGAAGCCCTCCGGTCAGTCACTCATGCCCTAGTCATCTCCCATATAGACTATTTCAATGTGGTCTACACGGGGCTACCCTTGAAAAGTATCCGGAAGCTATGGCTGGTTCAGAATGCAGCGCATGGGCAATTTTGGGTACCCCAAGGATGGCACATGTAACACCTTTGCTATGGGAGCTGCACTGGGTCCCAGTTTGCTTCCAGGTTCAATTCAAGGTGCTGGTCATTACCTTTAAAACCCTATATGGCATGGGACCAGGCTGAGGGACCATCTTATCCCCATTACATCGACCTATCCCACCCGGTCAGGCAGGGAAGGTATGTTACGGACCCCATCAATTAAAGAATGTTGACTAGCGGGGTCCAGAAAGAGGGCCTTTTTTGCCATTGCTCTCACTCTATGGAGTACTCCCCCCCACAGAGGTTAGGCCAACCCCCATTCTCCTGGCCTTCCAGAAAGGGATGAAGACCTGGCTCGACTAGCTTGCGTGGCACTTGAGGAGGGGTAACCAACCCTGGGGGTGGTTGGCACCCTGAAGACACTCCCATAGGTCGGTAACTTATTATATATCATCAATTCCTTGGAATATATTATTTATTTATGAACACTGTTTTTATTGTATTTTAATTGGTTTTTATTCTTATTTTATTGTAAACTGCCCAGAGTCACTCTGAGTGAGATGGATAGTGACTAAATTTGAAATCTAAATAAATAATGCCATGGTCTGAGATGCAATGAAAGCATTATACATAAAGGTAAAGGCTTGATTATGTGCCATCAAGTCATTTTCGACTCCTAGCGACCACATGGATTTTCTCCATGACAATCTATTGCTAACCTGTTCTTTTAAGTCTCCCGATGGGCCACTCATTGCCATTGTAACTGAGTCCACCCACCTAAAGGCAAAGGCAGCAGAGGTAAAAGAAGGCATACTAAAACAAAAATTACAACATTTGAATAAAATTTCAAATCTGGAAAGTAAACAAATGTCAACTGGTAGTAACAAATTTTATAGGCAATTGGTAGCAAAAATGACAACTTCAAAACAGACATATAAATTATCTTAACCTTTAATTTACAGATAGTTCTCATTTAGCAACTACCTCAGATAGCGACCATTTGCAAATATGACAGTAATAAACGATAGTAAATGATAGTAAAAAAATAATTTTCCAACCAGTGCGCATACTTACACCCAAATTTCTGTGCCTGATAACAACACACAGCAGAGTGAGAGTAACACTGGCATTCCTGCATGATAGAACTTTATCTAAATGAGCCAGCAGCAACCAGAGACCTTTTTTTTAAGTTCCAGAACAGTTTATTAAAGGAACTGAGAAGGTAAATCAGCCACACACTTTAGTAATCAAGTGATGCAATACAAGCCAGGCAGCCTTGGGTTTGTTTTTACTCTGGAGCACCCTTCTTATGGGTCATTCTTTTCTCTTGTAACTGTCCAACCAGCGATCTTCGATCTTCACAGTGTCTCCCTCTGTCTCTCTGAGTCACATGGTTCGCTTAGTGACCATGTTGCTTAATGACCATTCCATTAATTGGAATCAGTTGCGGTTGCTAAACAAGGACTATCTATACTAAGCAAAAATACAGGTAGTCCCCAGTTTAAGAACAAGTTCCATTCCCAAGGTCTGTCCTTAAGTAGAATTTGTATGTAAGTTGGAAAAGTATTATTGTACAATACTGTATAGATAGTATTATGTAATGAACTCAAACCATTGTGTATTTAACTCAAATCATTGTATATTTAACTCAAAGTTTGCTATAATAGGCTCCATTCTTAACTATGGGTTGTCTGTAACCTGGGCATTCTTAACCCAGGGACCACCTGTACTATGAACTTTTGATAAAACTGTAATTAATATAACAAAGCAATATAGAAGCTATATTTTTCCAATGTTAAACTATTTATTAGGAGTATCACTCAAAAGGTTCACTTATGGAAATCGTTAAAACTATCCTGGCTATTACCTCAAACATGTCTATTTTATCACATTTAAAAAAAAATTAAAACCCACTCTCTGACTCTCACTAAAGTAATTATCTAGAAATAGCAAAGATGCTTAATAGTAATATACATACAGGTTTAAGGGCACAGGTTAAAATATTATAAATAACAATGCATGTAAGGGAGGAAAAAGTGTTCCCAAATTACAATGTTACCACAATGCAATATGACTGAACAATATTATTGAACATTTTCCAAATTGGCTTCAGAATGAAAATAATTTGAAATAGATGAAGTTGGAGTATTACTAGTTTCTAGCTATTCAAAAAGAATTAGGTAAAATATCAAATCCCTTTTTTGTATAGCATATTTGCAGTTTGGAAGCGATAACAAAGTAATTTATTTTAGTAGTCACATTTTTTTTTATTCCATTCTTCTTTTTTCAGTAAACAAATTTATTTTAAGAATTAGAATAGAAAAGGATTAGAGAATTTGAGTCTCTCTTTTCAGACTTTATCCATCATCAGGAAAAGACATAAAACAGCAAGGCAATATTTATTATCTTGGATGAAGATATATCAGATTTTTACATGTTGTAGTGACTATCCATCAAAGAACAAAAACTAAAGACACTTACTAGATCAAAAGCACTCCTCCTCCAAAAAAAACCTCAGAAAAAAATGGATAAAATCTCTAATAATTACAAGATTTTACTTGATGCACCTACAGGTATTCTAGGTGATTTAAAATAGATTGGAAAATTAATTTAAATATTAATTTTCATAGTAATTTTTGGATTTCTGCATTGGCAAAACCCCATTTAAAGCAATATCAACTAAAATCAGGAAAAGTTCACTGAAGTTTCTACATAGATGGTGCTTAACTCCTAGGAGGATATTTAATAATAGCGGGAGCAAGGCCAAAGTGTTGGCAAAAATGTAAGAGAATTAGAACATATTTACACATGCAGGTCTTGTGCAAAATTCAAAGGTTTTGTAAAAAAAAAAAAAAGTCCTAATTGAAATAGGGATATTGCATTAGACCCTAGGTTAACCTTATTATCAGCATTTTAAGAAACAAAAAAGTTGCATAAAGAATTGATACTAGTTTTCTGAGTGGTTGCTAATTTATAGATCACATATGGGACAAGACATAACCTTTCAAAGTCAGTTTGGATTCTACAATGTTGGCAAATACTGCCATAATGGAGAAGTTGATAGGGTAAAAAAGTAAGACTTGGTATATATAGCTGAAGGTAATTTTCTAAGAGTTTGGTATAACTTTATTGAATATACACTAGGTGGTACTAATTTATATACTTCTAATGCACCCAGTAATCTATAATCAGATATTAGTTTAGAAGGAATCACTGAGCAAAGTATTATTCTGTACTACCGTTTATTAATATAGTTAACTTATTTGAAAGTTCTATTTGTGTAAGAAATAGTTTACGTTTAATTTTTTTAAACATACATGTGAGACCAAGCTAAATGGGGAAAAGGAGCAGTAGAGGACCACTTGAAGGAAAGGTGAGATATAATTCTAACAACTAAAATAAAATATAAAATATATAGATGTGGCAAACTTCGCGTGCTAAATTCCCGATAAACCAGTCATGACAGGGCTGTAATCCAATTCGCCTGGAGAGTACCAGTTGAGAAAACTGTTCCCTTGTTTTCAAGGATAAATACAAAAAACCGAAGTCCTACTGCACTTTCCGGCTAACACACTTACTATGGTATAAACTGATTAACACCGTAAGTGTCGCAAGAAGCCGCTACGGTTTGGTAGATCAACGTGCCAACTCTTTCAGAAAGAAAGGAACACTCCATGGTTATCTTAATTTCCATAAGAACCAAGAATTTCCGTAAGAACCATCTCCTTCTCTTCACTATGCGGAGCCAGCCCTCCTTCCTAAAGCCACCTTCTTCTCATCTCTACACATCGCCAGATCAACACCTCCTTTCCCCTCAGCGTCCTGCGCTCACGATTCAATTACGACGCCCCGAGCTCTGCCGTAAACGGTTTCCTTCGCCTCGAGCTCGCCTCCTGACGTCATCTAAAGCAGCCACCCAATCAGAGGTAAGCCTTAAGTATAGAACCAGTCCGCGTGAATGCTATTTGAAGACATTGGGGCACGAGAAAAGAAGGTCGAGGCGGGAAGAAATAGGGGTGGGGATGGGCGGGACGACAATAAGAGAGACGGTCCCTCTGCTCCAATCAAAAAGCGTCTATTCCTCCTTCCCTCTTGCACTTTAGTACATTCACTCTTCTCCACTACTGTACTGTATCTCCTTCTGCAGAGAGAATAAGAGCAAGGAAAAAAAGAGCTAGGCTTCCTCCACGAGAACTCCGCGCGTTCGAAAGGGGTAGTGTAAGCAAGATGGACGTCCTGGCTAACCAACGAAACGTAGAGATCTATTATTTGCCTGTAACCCGCGCTAGGTAGTGTGTGTGTATATGCGGATCCCCCTCCACTTTGAAGCTCCCTCCTCCTCTTCTTTCCGTCATCTCCTGGAGCCAATAGAAAGACAGGGCGGCTTGGGGTGGAGGTTTTCCCCCGCCCCTCCCGCACGCTCGGAGGCGCCATGGGCTGAAAACTAAACCGAGATGGAATCTCCCAGTCTGAACCGGTTTGAGCCGGTTCCGAGTCTGTGGCACTAGAGGAGGAGGAGCGGGAAGAGCGGAAGGAGAAGCACCAGCAACGAAGGAAAGCAAGAGCCGGGGGGGAAACGAAAGAGCGAGTGAGAGCGAGGGGGGATTGTGTCCGAGAGAAAGAAAAGCAGTCGCCCCACGCACTCGGCTCCTTTGCCGCCTTTACCGTGTGGGGAGGGGCGGGCGAGCGAGGGAGGAGGAACTGCCGGAGGGCGCGCGTGTGCGAGGAAGCAGAGCGGGGTTCATTAAGCGCAGGAGTGGATTGGCAGGAGGAGAAGCAGAGGGGTTTAAAATAGAGAGAAGGGACGGGGCTAGGTATGGAAGCGAACTGAGGGAAAAGCAGCCCGTGCGTTGTGGGAGCGTGAGGAAAGAAAGGGGGAGGCAGCCCAGCCAGAGACTGACCGTCTGACTGACTCCCGAGAGCGGGGTGGTGAAAAGTGCTTCTGAGTTTTTAAAAATCTATTTAGAGACTCCCAAACAGGCGTGGGGGTCACCTAAGTGAGCATTTTATAGCCTCCCCACCTATTTAATTTTGGAGTGGGAAGGAGCGTGGTGTGGGTGTGTTGTAGGCCCCTGAACCCTCCCCCAAATTGGCAGATCTCCCTCAACTTCAGTGTTCAGCGTGGCTGTATACCTGTATAAGGCAGTGAAGGAGGGTTCTTAAAATCACTGTGTTTTAATAAATGAAAAGTATTGTTTATGTGAAGGGGGTTTAGGAACGCCCCCTACAACTTAAGGCTTTAAGGAAAGGGCGGGAGAGGGAAACCGATAGAGAGTTGCTTCTTGCCTGGAAGACGTGCCTCGAATCAAATCGCACCCCCCGTGTGTCTTTTTCGGGGTGGTTGGAAAAGGGGGTGAATCTTGGGTGCACATTTGAATGGACGGTCAAGCCCTGTTTTTTTGTATGGGCGAATTTGTAACTTTGAGTTTAAGAAACAGAAAGTGATTTGTGTGTTATTGCCCTCTCGGCCCCTTTTTTGTAATTCACCTTTCTTTCCATCCCCATTTGCTAGTAAGTCGGAGAGCTGGGGGGAGGGGTGGGTGGGTTTGAATGACTTTTGGACTGCGTATGAAAAGAGAAAGATACCTTCCTTTTGTATCTGTGTTGCGGGGAGTTGAAAAGGAAGGAAGGCTGGACAGATCTCTTCACTCCTCCTCCTCGTGCTTTTTGGCTTTGCTTGGATTTCTTTTTTTTTTTTTTTAACTGCTCCTCTCCACTACTTGCCTCTCTAGAAGAAGTAGTTGTGATACTCAATTAGGTAAGTGAGAGCTTTCAATTAATGGAAACACATGTATGGGGCATTAAATTGGAAGGGGAGGGAAAGGACGGTCTGATGGAGAAAGTTGGGGTATATAGGAAAGCAACCCTTGGAGAAATCAACTGGAACTTTTGTGGAAAGGGGCAGATATGAAAAGATGTACTAGAAAGATTGCTTTATGCTTAACAATTCTCAAATGCTTTTTAGCTTTTATTTGAAGTAATGGTTGTCAATCCCAAGGCCTAAACCGTATAAACTGTGTGTAAATGATCTTGTCGTTTCCAAGGAAAACAAAAAGGGGGGGGCGCGAAGTATGCGTATGGTGTAGTACGAAGCTTTTTCATAATATAGAGATATGAGAGGGTCATTCTTGAAGACTTGTGTTTGCAGCCACATGGAAAGCAGAAAGAGAAAGGGGCGTGTATCGCAAAGAGACATAGGGCTTGAGTGGATGCCAGCTTTGGAGCAAGACGAAGTTCAAAGAAGGGATGTGGTGCTTGGGAAATCAGAAATAAAAGTAATCAGACAGGGAAGGAAAGTGTAGGAGGTTCCAGCAACCTAGGCCATCCGTGGAGCATGGCGGAGAGAATGGAGCAAAGCAGCAAGTGTAGGTTAGGAAACTGGAGCTGGATAGTAAAACGTAAGCGGGAAAGAGAAGGGCCTGGCGGGAGATGAAAGGAGGACCTTTTCTTATAGGTAGATGAAGGACAAGGCGGGAGACTGGGACTGGATAGAGAAAAGAATGAGCATTATCTCTGAATTATTAGGAGTGGAAGTTTCCAGAAATATTTTTTGTGTGTGTCTCCGTGCAGCAGTATTGAAACGTCCGCCTGGATCACGTGGGGGCCCTGTATAGAAAGCAGGGAAAGAGGAGGGAGGGGCTGCAGCGGCCCAGCTGCTCTTTACTGGTCTTAGGGCGGAAAAGGAACAAGAATCTCTTAATGCGTGGTCCGCTCTTTGCTGAAAAATGCATTAGCTATTTGGGAAAATTCTGAAAATAAAATCGCAGTTTGTAGCTTAGTTGTATGTCAGTACCGTGGATGTCGCATGTTCTGCAGCGTGTCTGCTGTTGGCGAAGGGCGGCAGCCAAGGCCTAACCAATGGGTGTGTGTGTGGATAAGAGTGAAGGTAGCCGTCTCCCTTGGATGTACCCCATGTGCGTAAGGTTTCATCTCTGTTTACATTACGGGCCTATTTATGATTTCGGCGTGAGTTCTTTAATTTGCTAATTTTTCTGTTAAGTTAATTTCTTGTTTCGAGGAAACATTACCGAAGCGACTGTGTATGGGGAGGGGCAGACTGCAGTCCTTAAATACTATATTTTACAGTCGGTTAAAGGTTTTTCGTCTTACGCAGCTTATCTGGAGAGGTTTTATACGAACTACCTGATTGTGAGCATGTATAAAACTTCGGGAGACCTACATTTAGTGTCAGCACAGGGATAACTAAGGATGAATTAGTTGTGCTGAAGTTAATGGAGTCAAATTAAGTGCAGAGAGATAAAGTCATTCTTAAGTTGTAAGTTTGTTTACACTGAACATTGGAGGATGGTTGTCCAAATATGTTTCAAGTAGTAGAGTATTCCCTGTCCAAATTATTTGATATGTATATATGTGTTATAGATAAATCAGATAGACATTATTTATAACTAGTTGTTTTAATCAGTACAATTTTTAAGCTTGCAATTTTAAGAGTGGAAATTTTTCAGTTTCACTAGCTTTTGCAATTAGTAAATAGGTACCTTACAGCATTAGCTTTAACTAAAGCATCTAGTTCTTATAGTAGTGAGGTATGTATAAAGTTGATGTACCCTTGCCCTTTCGTATTGTCTGTTAGAAGCAGCTAGGTCATTTTAATGAGATCATGTGGTAAGAATGCTTCTACTCCATTGATTAAGTTTATAAAATGCAATCATTCCATGCGACTGCTTATAAGCCATCCTTCCTTGTGATGTAGTGAAGTTAGCAAAAAGATATAGATTTTTCTTAAAGGAAAAGCAAGTATCAGTGGAAATTGCATGCAAGTGCCAACAACAAAGTATGTTTGTATGAGCATATAAACTGTTCAAGAAATATATAACCAAGAATGGAAATAGGAGTGTTTGTTGATACTTGGAACTAGGAAATTAAATTCCTGAGAAAAGTGTGCAATTAAATATTGAAAAAATATATAATTCTGTTTTGAACAGTGCTATAAGGAAAATTGTTCTCTGCCATACCAAGTAAAGGTGTCATTTCCAATAGCACAGGGAAGATTGAACTATACCTGATATGCTTAAACATGTCACATTTGGAGGCATGCACTTGGTTAAATTTTGTTTTCAGTAGTTTTCAGGTTTATATAATTTACCATAAGAGTGCTCTGTATGGATATTTGTAGTTCAATCCTAGGGGAATTTAGACCCACTGAATTCAATAGAGCTTTTTCCAGAGTGAATGAATGAAATTTCAGCCTTATTTTGCCAAATTAAAACAACCTCAGCATAATCATTATCTGTTTAGCTATTTCTTTACACATTTTTTATTATGAATTCCAGTAGAAAATTTTAATAGGATCATTTCCAAAAATAATATGATCTGCTGGAACACAAGTAAGGCTTACTCATATGTACCGCCCTTCCCAATCTAGTATCCCCCAGATCTGTTGGACTACAATTCTATCATCTTCAATCATTGTAATCAGTGACCAAGTTTAGTAGGCAATGGGCATTGTAACCCATATGTCTGGTAGGCATCAGAGGAAAGCTATTATGCATATTTAATCTGGGAAAAAATCCTATTTAACTTAGGTAGGGCTTGCTTGTGCATAGGGTAAGGCTAGCATAGACCATATATAGGATTCTTTTAAAAGTTGGGAACAGGAGAATCATGGGTTTCTTAGGCAACACTTTTTCAGCTTCTGATCATTTTTAGTATGCTTGCAGAGAAGGCAAATAAAAATGTGGAGAATGAATTAGGGAAGCTGTAACAGCAGAGAAGCTATTAAATTAAAGGCTTGTTAATTCCCTCTATAGTTTTCAAAAGTTGTACTTTCATTTCATTTAAAATTAGTTTGATTCTTTGTAAATATAAATATTTTTAAAAGTGATTACTAAAATTCAGACTTAATTCTGGGTATATTTATTGATTTAATTTTTTGGAATAATATATTTTTATTTAGAGATAAACATAATATGGAAGAGAGTTCAGTTTCCCACATCAGTTAACTGGGTTCACCAGTTGTGTTCACACAACTTACAGTGTTCAAACAATCTGTTTTATGGTTTAATCTTCTGTCCTGGTTCATACAATGCCTTGAACCAAAAACTATCTACCCTAGTTTAGCCAGTCTAGTGTTTTATGCCAACCTAGCTGCTAAGTAAAAACCCCACTTTTCTTTCTATATATTTGAATTTAATTCAGTCCTTTCAGCTATTTCATTTCATAGTTGTCAGTTCTTTAAAATGTAATTATCTTTATAAAATATCTAGTTGAATATTTAAAGATTTAAATTTAATTTTTTAAACTTGATTTGTCTCTTTACAATTTCAGTAATCTATGCCAGCAATTATGACAATGTTAGCAGACCATGCAGCACGGCAGCTGCTGGATTTCAACCAGAAATTGGATATAAATCTGTTGGATAATGTGGTGAACTGCCTGTATCATGGAGAAGGAGCCCAGGTAGAGTATATGATTGGAAACTAGATAACTGTTATGAGATTTAAGCATAATCAGATCTGTAGAGGAAGAAACAAGTTCTCTTTAAGAATGATCTTATAGCTTGACTTGTAAAGTAATAAAGAGACCTGAGGAAGCAGGAATATTGCATAAATAGTATTCTATAATGGTAGAATCACAGAGCACAGATAATATGGCTAATTCTTTAGAGAGAGTATTTGTAAATATAATCTGCTACTCCCAAATTTGGTTTCAGTACAGAGTGCATCACAGTACTTGAACTGGAAGGCCAATAGCTCACTTAAACTTTTGGTGATTGTTCCTTTAATTTTACTGTCTGTGTGATCCAGTCAGGGTGAATGAGTCTTGCTTGCTTACCTGGGAAGAATTTGGTCCTATAACTCCTGAGGAAATGGACATGATTGTTGAGTTAGTTAACCTGGCCACCTGTTTGTTAGATCTCCGTCCCTCTTGGTTAATGAAAGCCTCCTGGAAAGTGATACGGTTGGGTCCATGTGGTGGTGACTTCCTCTCTGAGAGAAGTGGTAGCTCCATCCACCTTGGAGGATGCAATGATCCTTCTCAAGAAATCATCGCTGGACCCAATAGTCCTGGACAACTTTTGCCCAGTTTCCTCCATTTCTGGATTATCTGGCCTTTCTTCAATTAGGTTTAGCAAGACATAGAATTGAGATGACCTCTGGCATAGCTTGGAAAGGAATGGTGCAACCATCCTGGCTGTCTTTGATCCCTCAGCAGCCTTTGATACAATAGATCATGGTATCCTTCTGAAATCAACTACAGAGATTAGGAGTGGGGGGCACTGTGTTGTGGTGGTTCTCCTTTCTCTTCAGCTTGACAGAAGGGGAGAAATTAAGTCCAGCGCTCTTGATCTGCAGGATGTCCTGGGCTCAACATCTAAATAAAGTCACTGGGTGAGGTCATCAGTTAGCACAGGGCCTGACATCAGTACTCTGATGATACTCAGCTGTATATCTTGATCTCCGGCTGACTGCACAATGCTGTCAAGGTTTTGTCCAAGTCCCTAGTAGCTGTGGGAATCCAGATGGGAAAGGACAGACTTGACCAAGTTCTTATAGGTACCTGAACCTCCCAGATCCAGGGACCTTCCATTTCTTAGTCTGTATGGGATTGCAATTCCCCAGATGGAACCGGTGTGCAATTCAGGGATTTTCCTGGATTCTCCGCTTCTGCTTGAAGTGCAGGGGGTAGCTGTTGCCAGGAAAGCCTTTGCAGAGATTTATTTTTGTGTGCCAATTGCGCCTTTTCCTTCTTATAGTCACTCATGTCTTGGTTACTTCATGTGTGGGTATTGCAGTGCACTTTATTTGGAGCTGCTCTTGAAGATCACTTGGAAGCTTCCACTATTCCAAAGTGTGGTGGCACAAACAGTTATGGGAATGCCACAGTATACCCATATAACACCTCTGCTTTGTGAGTGCACTGCTTTCCAATAGGCTTCCAGATGCACTTCAGTGTGCTGGTTAGTTCTCAGGGCCATTCATATATGGAGCCTAGATATTTGAAGAACCATCTCTCTCCTGTGGTTTTTGTCTGTCCAATAAGATCCGACAGTCACATGCTCAGGGTACCATTCATTAAACATCTGATGTACCCAGGAAGTGTTTCTTCTCTGTTGCACTGTATGCCCTCTGGAACAGTACCACCCTGAAATTTGAATGGCCCCAGTTTTGCTTTAAAGAGCCTTGAAGGCCTGGCTTTTTTCCCAAGCTTGGGCTAGGATGGGCAGTAGGCTACCTTTGTGAGGATTCTTATGTCTGTTTCACCAGGATGACCATTTACTTTTTCTGTTGTTGTTGTTTCTTTGGTTTTCAATCTGCATGCTTCCCAGAGCCATTGAGAAGTTGCGTGGCCTTAGACAAATAAAAAAAATTTTTTTTAATTGCTAGTTGATGATTTGGAACCATTATTCCTGTTCAGGAATAATGAAGAATTTTCCTCAGTTAATGTTTATTTCCTTCTTTTATATTTATGGTGGTGAATAGGAATGGAGGAATTAACATTTAAACATTCATTTTGCATTATTCAATCAAGTGGTAGAATAATATCCAATAAGTTGGGATTTATAGCTCCAAGAGACAATCCATGCTTTTATATTGTGTACTTGGGACCTCTGTCTCTAGATGTTAGGCTCTAAAATTGGATGCTGCAAAACCTTACTTCACCTCTATTCACATTGTAGGTTCATAGCTTGAATCTTCCTTGAAAGCATCCTGTTACATGTGTTATGCATAGATATGCATAGTTTTGCTTTCAAGATCTATAGAAGGGAGAATCTGTATTTCAAATTTAATTTTTAAAATAGTTTTCTTACCACTTGGGTCTCAGAAAATACAGTCTGAAAAACATGTACAAATGTTTCCAGATTTTCCAACTATCATGTGTCTATTTGTCAGGAAGGGTGTTTTCAGAGGTTTAGTAAAGCTGTGTACATGATCAAACATAAAAATTTTTCCCCAATGTATAAGACAATATTGGTCTCTTGATGCAACTTTTAGTTACTAACTAGAGCAACTGAAGAATGCATAAACTTCTATCTTAAAATCTGTGATTTTTGAAACTGAACAGCTATTCCATGTGTCTCAGCTATCTGAAATCCAGATAATGCTATTGCAAATCACTTGTGCGAGCTATTTTTGCAATTATTATTTGTGTCTGATTTTTAGCAAAGGATGGCACAGGAGGTCCTGACTCACTTAAAGGAACACCCTGATGCATGGACAAGAGTTGATACTATTTTGGAATTCTCTCAGAATATGAACACCAAAGTAAGTACATGATTTTAATTGATTTCTTTCTTTCTTCCATTCAGACTTTGAGGAAGGTATCTCAATTTTTAGATTTAGTGTTTGTTTAATTTTTTTGCTTGTTCCTGCAAATCTCTTTAACTTAACCCTATACTATCACATGGTATTTCCATGAGGTTATTGGTTACTTTTTCTTGTAAAAGGCTTGAGAATTTCTGAGTCACATGGGATTTGTGTTAAAAATTATGGTTTGAATGTGAACAGATTTGAGTGTTATAACATTTTATAGCTGTATCATGTCTTTAGATAATGTGTTTGGCTTTCATTTACATTGATGAAAGTCATATGCACATAACTGAGGGCAAGTACGTTCCTCATTTTTTTTTTTTAGATTGGTATTACTCCATATAGTTTAAAACAGGCTAGGCACCCCAGATACTTTCTTCAGTTGGATACAATTTATACTTCCTTGTAGTTCAGTTAAGCCATATCATCAGGATAGTGGCTGGCTGTAGTGGACATTTCTCAGCCTTCTGCAGTTGTTTTTGATCTAGAAATTTTAGAGGTTTAAATATAAATTGTCAAACATGTGAAAGTGGTTGTCATACAGCTGAAGAAACATGTGCATGGCCATGTTCTTTGCGTGCACACACATATACTTTGCTATACCTTGTTTTAGATAATGTACAGCCATGCTCCAAATAGTTCCTACAGAATTTGGATGATATTTATCAAAGTCTTATTTTTTAAAAAAGGCTTCGTAAATTTTAGGACAAGGTTAAGAACTTCCTCAAAGTACTAAATTTAAGTAACCATGTTTGCCTGTTTGCTTGCCTGGTAAACTTTGCTTTTTATACTCACAGACATTACTAATGTTTAAGTTGATTTATCAACAGTATTTTTTAAAACTCAAATTTGTCTTGTGAAAAATGAGATGATTAGAGGAACAGAAAGAAAGCAACAGGTAAAGAATTCTTCAATTTACATAAATTGCAAATGATTTGGTGCTAAATTTATGCACTATGACATTTGGCTTTTATGCAGTCATTTTTTTTCTTAAAGCTGTTAACACTACCTGATATTAATCATAATGTTCCATTATGTTGATTGCTTGTAATAGGAAGAAAAGGGGTGTCTTCCTGTGCAACTGACACAGCTAGGCTTTGACGGCAGGCCTCCACAAGGTCTACCCTTTTGATTCCCTTTAACTGAATTCTGTTCATCAATTGCTTTTTTTCCTTGTTTTGGTTTCTTGGGTGGTGGGAGGGAATGGGTTGGTACATTGAATAAGTGTCCCATAAAAAATTTCTGCCACAGGAATCATGATATACATTTTTTGTCAATCTGCTCTTCTGTCCCATCCTTTGTAATTTCATTGTATCATTTATTTTGAAAATGTTTTTGAGACCTGGAGAAACATACAGTAGTGAATATCAGAAATACTTTGAGGATACTAGCAATACTTATGTGCATACATTTTTGTAGGTAGTCATGAGAACTTTTTAAAAGAGATTGTATGCATTGGTTTTTTGCCAAAAGAACAGAGTTCTGTTAATTTTTAGAACTAAGAGTGAACACTTGCATAACAAAAGTAAAGAAAAAATGCTTGCCTGTTTGCATATTTATAACTAAATGTGCACATATGCTTAATGAAAGAGACTAGTACCATCCTCCAAGCTACATGAAAATAAGGTGCTATGGGCTTTTCAGAATAATTTGAACTAAAATTGCATTAATGATGTCAGCTGGAAAAAGGCATATAGTATAGTGTTCTTGTAAATAAGTCCATAATGTTGGAGTGATCAGTTGTAGATACTTGGAGGAGATGCCTTAGCTAAGTACCCATGCTTTGTATGCATAAGTACCCATAACTGCTATGCAGGTTCAGGGTAGTATCAGTGGAATGGAGTAATGTGGCAATAGCCTCATACCTGTGCACTCTCATCTGCCCTAGAGGATTGGGTGACGTTTTGGGGGGCAGAACTCTACTCATGAGATATTATAAGTGTCTTTCTATATCAGAAAGAAGAAAGGAATGCTCCCTGCCATTCTGTATCTCTAACATCTTGCTGCAGGATGGCAATGAGGTGGCTAATTTTGAGCTGTAAAAACTGTTCAGCCTTTTGTGTATCCCTGTGGTAGTATTCGAAAACTTGTTTCTGAAACTCCTAGATCTGTAACCAGCTACACTGATGGGTACCCTCTCCATGGACAGAAATTAATGCTGGAAACCAGTTAGTCTTAAGAGAAGTGGAACTAATATTAAAGCAAGAAAGATACTTGCACTGGTATCTATTGTACAGTTTTGATTAGAGGGAGTCATTGTAACAGGTGAAGTCTTGTCATGACACTCTGTTGTTCATGTCTGGTGCATTGGCTGCTCTGGATGCTGTTATTTCATGAATGCCAGCACTGTTCAATAGAAATGTTTGTTCATTTGAGATTTAGGCCGCAGTACAAAGAAGTTACGTGCATTGTGGGATAGGAAGAAGAAACAAGAGCTTTGCATATTGCCAGAAATTTGCTTGCTGTTTCTTTGGCACCATTTCGGATTGCCAAGAAAGCAACCTGCTGTTCAGTCTCAGATGTAGCTATTTTTCTCTTCTCTTCTCTTCTCTTCTCTTCTCTTCTCTTCTCTTCTCTTCTCTTCTCTTCTCTTCTCTTCTCTTCTCTTTTCTTCTCTTCTTTTTTCTTTTTTCTTTTTTCTTTTTTCTTTTTTTTTCTTTTCTTAGCATGGAGACCTGCTGAAGAAACAGCAAGCAACAGTCCACTGCTATAGATAATGTTTTTCCTCTGCATTCATAGATAACTACAGTACTTTAGATTACAGCTACAAATTAAAAATGTTTCACCAGCTTCTGCACTGGAAGTAGAATAGCTTATTAGTATTGCAGATGTTTTTGTGAATGCTAACTTTGTACAAACTTCCCTGGAGTCTGAAAGAAATTAGACAATAAACTTTGAGGGAAAGAAAAGCTAGAACATGTCTCAAAAACTTTTGGAGTAAGCACAGTGTAGTTTGGGACAGTCTACATTGTGCTATTCATTTAAAATGGTCTTACATGATACCTCTGGCTGAAATTCAAATTACCCTATTCTGTATAGACACTAACAGTCTTGAAGAACTTTTATTCTCGGCCAAATCTTGACCAGCCATCTTATTACTGAAGCCTAAGTTTGCCTTTCAGGTATTGCCTCCCATCTTCTCACTATCAGCAACTCTTTGACCCCTTTTCCTCCTCTCCTGTGCTATTTCTTTAAATATATTTCTATTTCTCTGCAAGTTATGATAGAGGTCATATTGAACATTTTTACACTGAGATAAAAGGAATAAAATGGGTTGAAGAATATTCATTCCCTACAAATGCATTGCTTTAAAACATGTGTTGGCAGGCTTACCTGGAAGGTAAAACAACCTCAAGGTATATATGGAAATGGTGAACTTTTGACTGAATACAAAAGTTAATATTGAAACTATAGATATGGCTGTTATAGGGGAGAGATTATTGTACCTTGAAATAAACCTGAATTGTCTTGCTGTTCTTTAAGAAACACACCAGTTAATTTTTAGGAAGCACATCTTTCTGAAAGTGTTAGTGGATTTAATGTTAAGCCCCAGTCTTAACAATTCAAGTGACAGAAAGCCCATAAACACCCAAGTTGCTGAACTTGGTTGTATATTTGGAACTTATAAGCAGTCATTTAGGCTATGCTTTTTTGTTGACTGCTGATTTTCCCCCCAAAGATAATTAATTTGGCTTCACAAAACATTTTTTATTCATTCCCTTCTGGTGTGATCATGACCAAACAGCAGGACTTTAGAATAGCAAAGGAAAAAAATGAGGAAAATGCATGGGAAAAACTAGTAAATGGGTGATAGATTTGTTTTTAATCAACATAATCTTAATATTAAGTGTGAATGATGTCAGCTCGAATGAGAATCCTGAAAATTGTTGTTAACTATCCAGTATATTCACATATTTCACTTCTCCAATTTTCAGTATTATGGCCTGCAGATCTTGGAAAATGTGATAAAAACAAGGTGGAAGATCCTTCCAAGAAACCAATGTGAAGGTAGAGACTTTTTTCTGATTGACATAACTATTTAAGATGCTGATCTCATGTGGTTCTTTTTTCTAATCATTGTATACTAGTCTTGTGTGGTCTGTCTTATCTAACCAGCCACTCTTAGTATATTGAGTGACAGGAATCTGTCCTAGTGTAATGCCAGCTTAATGCTATTTGGAATAAAGCAATTACTTACGAGGTTTTAGTGTTGTTTCTGAGTTTCAATTTGTCAAAAAATTAGAGTTCAGATGAGTATTGTTATGCAATCTAATCTAAATGGTAGTATTACATACCTATTACTCCCTCATTAGTTAGTTGCCACTTGTACTGGTGGTAGGCAACCTCCAGGTCTACTTGTAAAGCATGTGTGGCCAGTGAATGGTAATGATTGATTTCATTCTTCTTTTCTCCTTCTTCATAGTGCCCTCAGTGAAACACTTGTTTATACCATACCATTCTATGTTAAGACAGCTGTTTAACACTGACAAATGAATTTGTAATACAAATGCCAAGAGTAGTTGCTTTGGAATTTACTGATGTGTAAAATAAGTCTTGATTAAAATCGAGCCACATATTTTTCCAGTGCTTTGGAGACATACACTAGCAGTCCCTCCAAAGCATCCTAAGTTGTTGTCAAATTTTGTTAAGCCATCATATCCCAGTGTTACCCTTTAAGTTATGGGAAGGATAGAGTTGATATTTGCAGAATGTTTGTTAAAAGGTTCTTGCTAAACAAGAGACTCCTATATTGATAGCAAGAGCAATTGGGTGATTATACTAAATGAGCTGACTTCAGTGCCATCCAAAAAGCTGTTTGCTATCTTGCATATAATGTCAACTTTTGGCATTTAATTTGGCTTCTTGATTAATTGAAGTTACAACAGAAGGGCTGGGTCTGACATAAGCACCTACATCACAGTGTTATACTAGCTCCAGCAAGCTAGTGTAAGAGATGTCAGGATGAGCTTTGATTACCTAATGTCCTTAGATAAAAAGTTGGGAATCAGCTAGTACACTAAATAGAAAATTGAGTTTATGATATAGAACCGAAGGCATCTGCTGTAAACTGGAGTGCACTTTTTGAAAGTTTATTTGTATATGTTGTTCATTAACTTATGTAAATCCTTCACATGAACATATCTATTTCTGAGGTAATAAATAAAAGTAGAAATAATGAAGACTCTTGTATATGACACTGATTATACAGAGTTTTAAGGCAAAGAACATCCAGCAGATAAATGTTTGCTGTTCTGTTTGGGAACAGAAAATATAGGGATAATTTGTATATTCTTGGTGTCCGATCCTAATATCACTTTTAGTGTATTTAGAACTTTTAGATATGTTTAAATGTTTTCAAATCATATTTACGTAGCACTTGGGCAAAACTCAGATAAATGCTAAAATCTTGCATCTTGTCAGAAAGATATGGGAGCATCTCCTTTGTTCAAAAGGAAGTCTGCTGGTCAGATACTCATGTTTCTGTATATTTGCAAATAGTGTGGCTGAGGTTTTGGCAACTAAAAGTATGCAGCTAAATTCCTTGTATTTTATAGAAAGAATGGTAACCCAGTGATGCACAATCTTTACATGTAGGAAGTGTGGTTTGGAAAGATTCCTGCCTGAAACCTGGAGAAGCTGCAATTGGTAGATTATATTGAGGTAGAACCAGTCATCTAAATATATCAAACCACTAGAGTCCAGAAGAATATATTGCTGAGATTTGAAGTGAGGGTTAAATCACTAGAGGTATTAATGTTGCTGAGAATTTAGTCTGCATTTTCTATTATGGTTGCATTTGGTTCACAAGATTGCCAAGAGATTGCTATTAAATATCTAGTGGTAGTCCAAGGGAAATGACAGGTAAAAGGCATTAACTTTAATCTTGGTTGTGGACCACACTTCTCCCCACCCATGTTTGTAAGAGGAAGGGAGGTAGATATTGACTATGTGACCACCATGTGACTAATGATTATTGGAGACCTGTGCAGTCTAAACAGGGGAGAGTGCTGTGTAGGGCAGAGAAATTTGGAGCTTTGTGGGTAAGTTGAGAATATGTCAGGTGAACTATATGCATCAAAAAGAGATACAGGCTACAGGAGGCACAATCTCCCATGTCCTGTTTATCTGAATGAAGAAAAACTCAGAGCATTGTTGCAGGACTTTACTATGATCTCTATATAATAGCAAAGAGTTAGTTTTCAGTATTTCTTTGCTGTCATAATAGTGGTTGTCCAAAGTTTTTCAGACTAGGAGGCTTGTTCCTCTGCTAGTTTCCGCGGTCAAAACACTGGAATGTTGAGTTTTGTTTCAGTGAAATGCAGGCTATTCAGAACAGTTTGAGTTTTGTTCTGTTAAACTGTGGCAAATTCCAGCTGGTTTAATGGAACTTTCAGGGTACAGCTCCAAATAATACATTTTTTTATTTGTACAAACCTTTAGTTGAGACTATAGTATTATATTTGCCATTAGTACACCTTGTCTAGATAGCCTTTAGAGCTATAAATATAATAATAATAATTTATTAAACTTGTATGCCACCCAAATCCCAACTCTGGGTGGCTTACAACAATCAAACAAATTACAATAAAATCAATAAAAGATGGCAAGCACGACAGCTCAGATGGAATGAAACAAGGAGTCTCACTCTCCTTCGCCAACAACCTAGGTGAAGAGTCAGGATTTCACCACCCTTTTGAATAACAGTAGAGTGGGGGCCTATTCCAAAGGGCAGGCACTGCTACAGTGGTGTGCTTTCCTGTTCCCGATAGATGGCATTCTTCAATCAAAGGACCCCAGAGCGTGCCAACCTTGCAAGATTGAAGTTGCTGGATAGATACTATGATTATATGGTTGTTTATGGTGGTTATACAATATTATAGTCGTTGCCTTACAATTATGGACTGGGTAAAAATTTACCATGCTTCCTTGTGTCTTGCATATTAGTAATCAAAAAATAGGGCTAGGCAGATTCAAAGGAAAAAAGCTGATTTGGAGTGCATGGGTATGAGCACATAACATCTGTCTGCAGTGACTTAAGCCAAATGCATTTTAGACTAGTCATGCAATCCCAAGAAAATGCATGCTTCGTTTAAGGAATTGTAGACAAGTACTATATGTGCAGATGACCTTAAGTATCTTTTTGCTCTTGAATTCAAAACCTGGTAAAGCTCCACATTAAAAATTTCATTGCTTATCAGGTTGTTCTTACCTGCACTTTCTGGAATTATTTCTAAGATCTTGGGTGTATTGATAATTAAGGCTGAATTGTTGGATTTTGTGTATAAAATTAGGGTAAGAAACATCCTGTAATATAATGATATGATGATGATTAAATGATAAGAATTAGTAGTCTTGACAGAACAGTTAACTCTGGAGAGCACACGAGTGTAGTTATAATGATACACTATTTTAGGAAGTCAATACCTATTTTATTGATTATCCATAAAGCAAAGTTAAAAGTTTCAGATTTTAATATTAAGCTTTAAAATTCCAGTTCAGAATTTTATATTAAATTAAAAGGTATTAACCTCAGTAAATAAAATGCACATTAATTACCTAATCATCTGTATCTGTTTCCCCTCCTAGATTCCTTGCATTGCTTTAGAGTATTGTGTTTTATTTGTAACATTCAAGAATATCACATTTTAACTTTTAAAGTATTTTAGTTACAGAAATGCATAACATTACTAAAATCTGCCTTCACATGTTTTTCCTTTTTTGTATCCTTTTTTAAAGTCATGCTATCTAGGAATGTTCTGCCAAACAAGGCAATGTTCCAGATGTACTCTAATCATCTTCTGTCATTTTTGTTCTACTAGTCAAATTACACATTTTTAATATGTAATTGAGTAAACGAAGGTAGCTAAACCCTGTGTTTGTGGTAAGAATATTAACCATACAGAATATCTGTTTAGGTACTTGTAATACAAGTGGTTTTGTTTTAGAGAAAATCAGAAATCACATATCAGCCTTACTAAGCTAAGAACATACTAACTTTTAAATTGTATTGTTAATTTTCCAGTGGTTGTTAGGTTTCTTGCTTATTTCTGACAAAACATCTTTGGCTAAAATGCTTTCCATATTTTAAAGAGATTTTTTAGTTTTACTTCACAAAGCACTTAGTATAAGTCTAGGTATATTTGGACATTTCTATCTCTCTGTGTGATAGAATTGGAACAATAAATCAGAGGTAACTCAAGCAGTACTTTTATTAGCTGGTTACCTTTAGCAATTATTAATTTGTACTTTTGGGGAATGATAAACATTAAGTTCCCAATCTCAGTAAACTGATTTACCAATGTAATGTTCTCTGGATTAATAGTACTGTTAAAGTCCAACTTCTAGATTTTTCCCTGTAAGTAAAGCATTGCCATAGTATCATTTAAAAAGAAATTGTATTTATTTTCCCTGTGTGTAAAATCATTTCAATAAGAAATCAAGAGTAAACAATAACAAATTCAGTAGTCCGTGAGGCAATCTCTTGCCTTAGTAGCTGATCCTGGTTGAATTCTTTATTAATGAGAGTGTGTATATTTCCAAATATATTTTGTACAATTAGAGCCAAATTTCATGAAATTCTTGATTTTTGCTTTAAGAGATTTAAGGTAGAAGAATGTGCGTAGATGATGTTCACGTTTGTTGGCCTTATGCTAACTAATATGGGGTCTCACCCTATTTATTTATTTTACTTTATTTATCATGTTTATATAGCCACCTGTCTCATGTAGTGACTATATAATAATAATTATATAATTAAGATGTTATTATGTAAGAGGCTATATAACCTCTTACATTATCTCTTAATTCTTTGAATAAACACTTGTATTTTAATTCTGAAATTACATTATTTTGTGTTTCCAAAATTGCACCCATAATGAGGGAATTTTTTAAAATGTGCTTTAAAACTTTATCTTATTGTTTTTGTTTAACAGTACATCCATTCTGAAGAAAATTTCTTTGTTCAAGATGAAGGGTTTTATCTTACTGATGTCACTGAAGATGTTTTATAAATGAAACAATTCACTTTAAAACTTAATTATTTTGCCACGCTTCATTGAAAAGTCATGAATTACCCTTCCAAAATAAATTATTTTGGCAAATTCACACTCAAGATAACCTAGCTAGGTAATTTTACCACATATTAGAAATCCTGCAGAATCTGATAAATAGGAGCTTACTCACTTAGGTTTATGTGCAGTCATTGAAAAGTTCTTGGAAATCTTTTTGTGAACATCTACTGAACCACTGCTTCTACTTTTCTGTTGATCTTGCAAGATCTGAGTAATAGTACACAGGAACAGTGAATCAACAATACAGGTATATGCTTGTTTGTGGTAAATTTTAGCTAATAGTTTCCTCATGGAAATGGATTTGCACCGTGATTGGAGAGGTCCTAGAACTTTAGACCTATAAAATGGACCCTTTCTTCTACCCAATTGAATTAAATAGCATATATAAAGTTACATTTGTGAGCGAGATGGTAGGATATTGGAAATTGTCAGTTATATTGATCTAAAATCAATCCCCATTTTAAAAGACTTAATTTTTTTATCTAGTGCTAATTTGCCATCTTGGCAAACTGCTTTGGTGCCTCCTATGCTGTTCCTGCTTATTGAATTCTGGAGTTGATGGGTGGGTAGGCAGAAGTTTTTTATTTCTTTTTAAAATAATCTCTTCCCTGATTCCGTGGTCTTTCACAAAAGGTTTTACTTTGGAGGGAAAGAAAGGTGGCTAAACAAGTTAAAGGTGAACATGTGTATTGCATGCAGCAGGATAATTGAGTATGTTTTTCATTGTTAATTGAATATAAAAATATATTTCATTGAATGACCAAAATAATTGTTCTACATATGATCCTTCTGATACTAAATAAATGTTGGCATTTAAATTTAATAATAAATAAACAAATCATATGTGATATACAGAAGTAAACAGAATTACTCAGAATTTCACTGAATTTGGCCATGACTCCTTTCATTCGTATGGAGATTGTGGGAACTTATCTCTGCATATATTAGATAAACGGGGGGCTTTTAATTAATTTGCCTCCAGGGAGTTATTACAGTCACTTTTATTTAACATTTGTACTAAATCCGCACATCCTTATTTTATGATATTCACTAGTGTACAATAGACTCTTTTTTATTTTGGTCATTGAAGTCTAATTATCCTTTTCTTTAGGGTTTTTTTTTAGATCCTTTCTCTAGAATCTTCTCATATTGTTGATATAACATATTTAAGTGGAAGGCAGTCTAGTAGTTTGAAGAACCACTTGCTAATGCAGTTGCTACATGAAATATGATGGAATATTAAAATAGATGGCTGTATTTCTTAAAAAACAAGTTTTTAGCTTTCACAGCTAGAAATGTCTATGTTGGCACAACATGCTTATCCAGATCCGTGTTTTGGGTTTGCACTGCATACTTAACATTAAATTAACCATATGGACCAGGTTTATAAAACACTCAGGTTAAAATGTGGTTGGCTAGTTTATGCTTTAGTGTGTCATACAAACTCAGCTTTGCTGTGGGTTTTTGAAGATTGTATCTTTCCAGCAGCGGAAACTAAATGGGTCTTCTAGATTAAAGGAGAAGTCAGTTGAATTATTAGTCTAAAATAGCAGGGCTTCTTTTTTTCTTGAAATCCATTAGACTTCGCTATCAGATCTCTGAAGTCTAGAATATAAGAAGTAAGTTGATTTGTAAGATTTACTGTTTTTACTGAAACATCAGTGGCTGTAAGGAATGTTGGAATGGATTTTTAAATCACCAGAAGGCCATTTATTAAATCAGTAATTGAAATAAAAACAAAAACAATATCTTAAAGAATTTCTTAGGACTAAATACCAATTATGTAAGAGAGGAGATAAGTTGTGAAACAGAAGCTTTTCAGTATAAGGAAGCTGAATAACACTAGAAAATTATGACATTAGAAAATATGGCAATTGTAGCAATTATACTGTATATTATAACCAAGCAGCTAGATTGTAATGATAAAAGATACTCTGAGACAAGGAATACACTAACTATTCCTATTTTGAAAATGTAGAATATATATCCCATGAATTAATAATGCATTACATAATATGTGGAATATTTCCTATTGTCCTCTATTTTTGGCCAGTCAACTTAATTGAATGAACCCTAATTCTAGTATTAGGTGACATCAAGGAAATGATTTTTTGCCATCCTTTTGCTAGACCATGGATACTTTTAAATTTTAGCCCACATCCTGATCTCTGGGATGAAATTTACCTTTATTATAGCTATCTCTCATTTGGTTGAGGTTTTAATTAATTACCACATTATCCCTTAGATTCCATACCAGTTCAGTCACTTTCACTGTTTGTAAATGCATTTGGTAGAAATTATTGAAAAAACATTTATATTTTTATATTATATTTTAGAGCTCCATGCTATTTGTGTGGAATTTCAGTCTTAAATATTCTGGGATTACCTGTATCACGACAAATTCACTGTACACTACTAACTTTGATTTAAGCATGAAAAAGTTAGCAATCATTGCTTCTGATACAGAATTTGGGAGAACATTGTTTACATTCCATTATAAATGGCTTGTCCCATTTATTTATTTATTTTATTTATACATCACGTGTATATAGCTGCCCATCTCACAAAGCGACTCTGAGTGGTGAACAACAATTAAAATAACAAGTGAATAAAAACAGGCATTATAAAAAGATTAAAAGTTATAGAATAAAAACATCACAACTTAAAAAAAAATTTTTTTTAATTAAAATATACAAACCCCACGGAGAGAGCAGAATATCAATTACAGTGGAGCCATCTAAGAATGTCTCCAGTTCCCAAAGATCCCCAGGCCTGATGACACAACCAGATCTTGAAGGACTTCCTAAATGACAGCAAGGAAGGGGCGAGCCTAACTTAAGGGGGAGAATGTTCCATAAGGAGGGAGCCACAGCAGAGAAGGCCCACCTCCTGGGACCCACCAAATGCAAGTCCCTGGCTGATGGAATGCGTAGCATACCTTCCCTGCCAGATCTAATGGGGCAGGCTGATGGTATTTGTACTTTGTACTTTGTGCTTTCTGTTCTTTAATAATAGTCATACAATGACTATTAAATTTGTTCTTTAATGAGGGGTTAATCTAGAGCTTTTACAGATTTCTACTGGAAAAACTCATGCTGCTGCTCTCATGAAAAAGTTGGTGAAGCAGTGTTTCCCTTGCCGAGGTCATGCTGGTAGATACTTTTGTGAAAATTCTAAGCATTCTTCTTCCAGGAAAGAAATGGCAAAGTTAAATGTCGGCTGCAGCAGAATGAAAAGCCAGTGAATGGACTGGCTCTTCAGGAATTCTCTCCAGACAAGGGGAGGAGCTGAGATCGTCCATGAGTGCTCCAGACGGTTGCTCCTCCAAGGAGACCGCAACACTTTGGAAATTGGGTATTAATTGCTTTTCAGCTATTAGGAACCTTTGGGACAACGAGTTTTACAGCACTGGCTGAGTTTCCTTCAATCCTTAGCGAAATAATTTTTAAATATAAGTTTAAGGACTTAAAACAATTTTTTTTTGGAATAAACAACAGAAGGATGGTTAGAATGTTGATTTCAGAAAGATACAAATGGACTAAGGGCCCAGATGGATTTGAAAATAAGATTTTGAAATTAATTATAAGAATCCTTCCTGTGGGAAAATGCTGCTGTTTTGAATTCTTGAAACAAAAACATGACTTTGAAAGTTGGACACTAGAGGGAACCAGAAAGAATTAAAGATTACAATTAAAGGAGAAGAACACTTAAATTTGACTTAGTAATACAGAATGGAGCAAAATACTTCAACATTGGATGTATTGAAGGATATTTGTAAACAACGGACCCAGAAGTTAATTTTAACAGTGTCTGCCATTATAGATAGACTGTCTTTAAAAGATGTTATGGAACAAGATTTACCAAACAAGACTGAGACTGATCTGAAAGTGGATTTAAAAATGACAGGCTACAAGAATGATGTGGAAAAAGATGTTACACTGGATATACAAATGAGACCGGCTGATGTCTTAATAATTAAAAGGGATATATAAATAACTGAAAGAGTGACTTGGATAACTTTCCTATATTGGATTTACAAAAGAGATCTGTTAAAGTTATGAAGAATTTTATGAGAAAAGACAAAGAAAAAATGAAAATAATCAAATTCTAAGAATTATTTGAAGGGATTAAAGATCAAGATTATTAAAAATAAAAGGAAGGAATTTAAATTTGGTTTATTTGATCAAGGTTAAAGTAGATAGGTTGTTATCTCTGGTAACACTTAATGGACTTTTGCTGATCAGGACTGAACAAAGAGGTTTTAAGGATTTGTTTATAGATAAGAGATGGGATATGGGAAGAAGAGATCATTTGTTGTATTTTAAAAGAAGGTGATAAGGTACTAAAATTGTTTATATTTGTGATGAAAGGGGAAGTCATTTCTTTATTTCTTTACTATATTCTTATTTTTTCCTCTTTTTTTCTTTTTTATTTTCTGCACTTTATATTTTTTTCTGTTATTTTATTTTTCTTAGTTTGTATTAGTTTTTATTTTTCAATTGTAATGTATAATAAAATTATTTTTAAAAATTCTGAGCATCATTCTTTGCACTTCTTCCCGTACGAGGGGAGTGCCCTGTTGGCATTTCTTCTACATTTTGAGAATTGAGTGCTACTTTGTAGAGGGGAGGCTGTTTATGGATCTGTGTAATGTTACGATTGTAAGTAAGTATTCTAGCAAGTTTGTCACAGAAATACTTACTGCTTGTTTCTTGGGTTGCTTGGTCCTGGGATTGTCACAGCATTGGTAAGGAAATGCAATTATTGCTCTTGACAAAGAAGAGGAGGCAAAAGTGTATGGAATGAAGAAAATAGGCACAAGGAAAGATGTTGGAAAACAAAAAGATCCAGAATACAAAATAGAGCCATGGAAAAGGAAAGGCGTAAGCAAGAGGGAATCAAAGAACTGACAACGAAGATTAGATAATCTAAAATAATACGATCATCTGACTACATAGGTGCCACAATTTGCAAAAGCAGCAGGGGCTTGTGGCTTTCCACAGTAGGGCACGTGGAAAGCCGTGAAGGTATTCTGTTGTGCTATAGAAGGGTGCTTCCTAATTGCTGTTTTGCAGGTATCAGAAGTGATCCTGCCAGTGCTAGATTTAGTATAGACCTTACAAGAACAATCAAGAAAATGGCAGTATTGGAAAAGGAACTTAAATCTGTTCAGAGGACATTTTTGCCTTACAGCTTGGATAAGAATGCTGAAAAATTGATTGAAAGATCTATTAGAATTTTACTGTGTTTCAGAAATAATTTAGAAAAGGCACCAACTCTTCCCCCCCCCCAAAATGGCTGCATAAAATTGCAGGCAAGTTACTACATTCATATCCACTCACATTCTAAAGCATTGTTTTAGAAAGGATCTGGAACACTAAACAGTCCTAAAAAAAGTAGCCAAGGCCTAGTAGTCAGATGGGTAAAATGTAATTCTGATAGTCTAAGAAGAAGAGAAAATGCAAGTGCTTCTATTATTTGCTTTAGAGGATTTCTACTCCAGCACCTTTCCTAAAACTTGCAAAATAGCTTACTTTATAACTGCTTAATAGTAACTACTCATGGAAGAAATATATTTTATGAGAAATTATGCTAAAAGTCCTTGAGGGTGTATAGGTCTCCTAAGGAAACGTAAATGGAAGAGTAATGGCATATAAATTGATGCAAATAAATGCAGTCACCAATTAGGGAGATTTGTGAAACACATTTTTTATTATTTATCCAACTCCATATCTGACTGATGTGGATAGATGAGGTACAGAATACCTCAATGGCTTTCCACGTGTCCTACTGTGGAAAGCCACATTGATGACACTGAACTTGTATTGGAGCTGGGAGCTGAGAGTCTCAGGGGAACATGTTAGACAAGGAAAGGATGGTGGGGCATCTTGGGAGTAAAAATACAGCTTCTCAAAAGATGGCTACTGACTGAACAGATGACCTCCAAGACCTGGATTAGGTTCCCAGACTAGAGGTTTCCCATGCCCACTCTATATGAATTTATCCATTTCTGCTCTTTCAGTTGTCAATTTAAAATTCCAGTAGCTTAAGTTTTAGAAAGAGCCAGTTTGGTGCAGTGGTTAAGGCATCAGGCTAGAAACCAGGAGACTGGGAGTTCTAGTTCTGCCTAGGCACAAAGCCAGCTGGATGACCTTGGGCCAGTCATTCTCTCTCAGCCCTAGGAAGGAAGCAGTGGTAAACCACTTCTGAAAAATCTTGCCAAGAAAACTGCAGAGATTTGTCCAGGCAGCCTCCAAGAATCAGACACAATTGAATGGATTAAAAAAAAGTTTCTAAAGTTAAGTTTCTTTGTGAAAGTATAAGGTATAATACTTCATTTTTATTAAGATTGCTATTATGTGAATGCAGGTATGTAAAATTGTGCAGCTAGTTGGCAGCTGATAGTTTTCTATTTATATAGCTGTTGTTTACTATTAAGTAATTATTGTTTACTGTCTTACAGGTATCAAAAAGTATGTTGTTGGCTTAATTATCAAGACCTCCTCTGATCCATCGTGTGTTGAAGTGAGTAAGAGTTTTTTGGGGGTTGGAAGATGGTCCTTGCTAATGAAATAGGATATGCCTTAATTTCTTTATCTTTCTCTCTCATCCTCTCCCTTCCCCCTCCCTTAGAAAGAGAAAGTATACATTGGGAAATTGAATATGATTCTTGTTCAGGTGAGTTGAGTTTCTGATCTTTATATAGTATTTGTAAGACTGGAGTCATAATCATTCACTATATATGCTTTTCATGTTTTGCAGATACTAAAACAAGAATGGCCAAAACATTGGCCAACATTCATCAGCGATATTGTTGGGGCCAGCAGAACAAGTGAAAGCCTTTGCCAGAACAACATGGTTATCTTAAAACTACTGAGTGAAGAAGTTTTTGATTTTTCCAGTGGACAAATAACTCAAGTGAAAGCCAAACATTTAAAGGACAGGCAAGTGATTAATATAAGGAATATACCAGAAGTGGAGTCCTAAAGTGTAATGAAAGCCAAATCAACTTCTTCACCTGATGTCAGGGGCCTGAACATGAGAAAGTGATATCAACTAAGACACATTTTATTGAGTTCTATTCCTTGATACAATTTATTATGCAAGGAGATGGGGATGCAAGGAGCCATTACTTCCCATTTCCTCTGCCACAGAGAAAAGTGGCTTGTCTACTGTACCTCTTTGTCTTCCTCTGCCAAAGAAGATACATGCACACACAACCCCATAGCAGCTGAGCTGCCTCATTTGAAAACATGTGATGAGCCCTGCTGTATTTTGTCCAGAACATATCTTCCTACCTCAGGAATCACTGCATCTTTGGTGAAGGTGCAGAATAGCCTTTGGTGATTCTGACAGCTTTATCTGTGCCCTTTCTTTTTAGGGGGAAAAGGGCTAGTAAACTACTTTAGATTAACCAGCTGGAGATTTCCATTTTTTGATGGATGCAAATAGGCTGTCTCTGTCTTGAATATATTTATAAGGATTTTATATTAAAAGCCTCCTTTTGTTATTTAGCACTGTTTATATGTATCTTAAACAGGTTGTGCTGTAGAAATTAAGCTTTTTAAAAAAGTGGCTTAAATAATGTTTACTTTATTCTTTCATTTAAATGAGTATTTAGTAAACTGGTTGCAATATTAGCAATAACATGACAGGATAATGCAAACAGCTAGAGAATCCCTGCTGGAGGGCCCCTCATGACATTAGGTGCAATGGGAGTGGGAGTTCTCTGTTGGGACTCTCCTCAGTAACAGCTTGTTACTGGCTTCCATTCATGAGCTTCTGGATGCTTAAAAAAGCTTGACTATTCCAGGGAGCCTTTGGGGACTTATTAGCAGAAGATAAAATATTGATATGTCCACATATGTGAAAAAAGAAAAATACTGTACGTGGGGTATAGTTATTTTTTCACATGACTGTAGCTTATATTTGGTTTAATACATTAGTATTTATATACCACCTAGAGTTTGTTAGGATTAAGATGGTAAATAAACTGCATGATACTAAACATGTTTATTTTTATTTTCTTTTGCTAATAGCATGTGCAATGAATTCTCACAGATATTTCAGCTGTGTCAATTTGTGATGGTAAGTTTAATAATATAGTTTTTGTTTAAAAAGTACCACTTCATAATATTGGTGGATTTGCTTATATATCATTTTATTAACAGGAAAACTCTCAAAATGCTCCTCTCGTTCATGCAACATTGGAAACTTTGCTTCGATTTCTCAACTGGATTCCACTGGGCTATATTTTTGAGACCAAATTAATCAGTACGTTAATATACAAAGTGAGTATTTGCTATTCATGGATTAATTTACCGAGAGCAAAAATTAGATCTTAAATGTGGCTAATAAGCAAGACATTTGTTGCAGCTTATGTTGTTTTTTCTTCCTTTATAGTTTTTAAATGTTCCTATGTTCCGAAATGTGTCTTTGAAGTGCCTGACAGAAATTGCTGGTGTCAGTGTAAGTCAGTATGAGGAACAATTTGTCACACTCTTTACTTTAACCATGATGCAGTTGAAACAGGTAACTTTCACCTTCAACTATGTGATCTTTTTTATTTGCTCATTAAATGGGTAGCAAGTTTGTTTCCTTGAATTTGTCCTGCTCACATTGAACAAGCTGCTCTTGGCTTATCTTAAAAGCATTTTTTCCCCAGAAGCCTTTTCTTATCCTCACAAACTGCAAAAGGATTAATATGCAAATTATCCATTAATAATTGTACAAAATGTCAAGTGCATGGTAATATATGGGCTACATTCAGACTCTTCCTTGAAAGGAGATAATCATTAGCTTTGGGCTGGACTTTGATGTAAGGCTTGAGGTCCTTTTGGCCCTAAAATACTTCAGAATGCAACTCCTGTTGAATTTATAAGGGGTTAAGTTCTTATACCATTCAGAAAAGTCAGGATTATCTGATTCAAAATCTTTTTATGTATTTATTTTTCTATTTTGCCTTCCATCTAGAACTACTTTATTGACCTTAACCTTATTTACTTACTACTATTATAAGAAAAAATCTTATAGATACCTTTAACCATAAATAGATAGCTTATTAATTGTAGCTCCTGCTCACAGTGTGCTTAAATTCTGTCATGGGAAATACTTACTTTTGACTTACATGGAGTCTGGTCCACTTAGAAGTTCTTCTGAGCTCAAAGATTGATTGAGCAATTCAAGAAGTTTTACAAAGTATCCTAGACCATCTGCTTGGGTAGAAGAGAAGCGAATATTCCTGTCCTGTGATTTTGTTCTTCAGGGACCTCTTTTAGTCATGGTTCTATTCTGGGCTATTGCAGGTGTTATTCATAAACCAATCCTTAATAGCTAGCAAGTGTTTCTTGAAGACTCTACAGGATGATCAGTTAACTGAAACATAAGAGCATTAGGTCATTTTGGTTAAATAATCAAACTCATTTGTGTTGGTGCACACAGAGTTGGTTTATTTATTCACTTTGCTTGTATGCCATTCATTCCTGAAGGCTCTGGATGGCTAACCCTGACAGCATATAAAATAATAATCCTCCAAATATATATATATAAATAACCAAAAAATACAAATGCCATGTGCCTGTGAAACCCCATTTCCAGTTAGAACACCACCTTCTGTGCAAGTATAGAAAGGGTTTTATAATGTTACTAAAACCTACAAGGGACAGAGCTGATTGAATTTCTGCCAGGACAGAGTTTCAAAGGGTGAAGGGGTTACTGAAAGCACCCACTGCCAGGCAACAATACCATAGGGATGGGACTGGGGCAGGGGGGTGGGAGTTGCCCCTTTTTGAATTGGTTGTATGGGCAGATGAATACAGGAGGAGACAGTCCCTCAGATAACCAAATCTGGAATCATATCAACCCTTAGGTGATAACCAGCACCTTGAATTGCACTCAGAAGCCAATTGGCAACCAGTGGAGCTACTGAAGTAAAGAGGTTACCTGAACATATTGGGACATACCTATCACTGCCAAGAACACTATATTCTGCATCAGCTGTAGCTTCTGAATGTCCTTTAAGGATAACTGTGCATACAATGCATTGCAGCAGTCCAAGCAGAAGGTGACTAGGGCATGAGTAACTGTAAGGAGGGCTTCTCAGTCCAGGAAGAGCCACAACTGGCACACATGATGTAGCTGTACAAAAGCCCTCTTGGCCACAGCTGCCACCTATTCCTTGAGTAGGACCTGTGAGTCCAGGAGGACACCCAAATTGTGGATCACCTCTGAGCAGGGGAGTACAACCCTGCCAAATATGGGCTACCCTGGAATTATTTGACCCGCAGACCCTAAGCCACTCATCTTGGAAAGATTCAGTCTGAGCTTCCCTCTCCAGACATTGACAGCCACCAGGTACTAGGATATCACTTCCACCAAATCACTCATTTGGCCCAGGGTTAAGATGCATAACTGGATGCCATCAGCATATTGATAACATTGGACCCTGTCCTGACCAGTGGCCTCCTCAGGAATTTCATACAGATGTTAAAAAGGAGTAAAGAAAGGAGAGATCCCAGAGGCATTCCACATAGTAGGGGTATCTGGACAGATCTCTCTACCACTGATTGGAACTGCCCTGTCAGGAGGGAGCAAAACTATAGCAGAATAGTGACCCTCACTCCAGTCACTTGGAGATAGTCCAGGATACCTTGTTAGATGGTATCAAAAGCTATCAAGGAGGACCAAGACGGTTATACCTCCTCAATCCTGATCTCTCCACAGGCCATCAACAAACACAACCAGTGCACTTTCTATGATGTCTCATGACCTGAAACCTGAGTGCTGAGGGTCTAAATAATCTATTTCCTTTTGAGTTCTTTGCAGTTGAAAGGACTAATTTCTCTAAAAGGAAGATAGCTGATAGGTCCAAAGTTGTCAAACAGCCAGATTGAGCAAAGGCTTCTTGAGCAGGGGGCTCATTACAGCCTGCATCAGAGGCGATAGAAGCACCTCTCATTTAAAGAAGCATTGATTACTGATTGGGTGCAATCTCCTGCCAGCTCATGGGAGGCCTTAATCATGAGGGTCCCATCCACTTTCTTGGGACTCAGACTCAAAATAGCCCCACTTCATAAGGCAAGACCCCAGTCATCTCTATGGGTGCTGTCTAGCTGGAGTCCAGCTCCTCTCAAACCTGAGTGTTTTTGCCTGCCAAATGCTGCAATAGTTCTTCAGTGATTCTTCAAATGGTCTTGAGTATCTTTCTGTAGAAGGGAGGGAGTCACCTTAAAAGGGCCAAAGGGCAGTATTAAGCCAGTGTCTTAACGGTAGCAAAATATTACCTTTTTGCTGCTTGAATCGCCACTGTATATGCACCAACGTAAGATTGTACAAGAGTCTGATCAGTCTGAAGATAGGTCTTCCTCCAGTAATGTTCTACTTCATCACCCTAAGCTGCTCAGTAAACCACTGAGCTGCAGTGAATCTGTGAACAAGGAGATGCCCCTCTAGCACAATCCAGTCCAGCACTCTGGAGACCCCTTTATTCCACTGGGCAACCAGAATCTCAGATGAACTGCCCACCAGATTCTTGGGAAATTCCCCAAAAGGCCTCTGAAAAACCACAAGTTCCATAAGGCATCTGCAGTGGACTGATCTAATAGGTACTCCTTTGCTGCAGAGGGGGAATCACAATATAAAATTCCATAGCATAGTGTGTGATCTCTCATGTGTCAGGTCCATGGTTGCCATGGCAGCTGTGAATTCCTGAGTCACTCCAGACCCCCTCGCCGAAGAAAGATTGGTTAAAGATTGGTTCCCCCAATGCTAGTATCTTGGGAAATTCTACCATCACAACAATCGGGTTAAGCAAGCTCAAGAATACAGTGGGGCGAGTAGTGCACAAGCAACAAACCCAACTTGCACCTCTGGCCCAGCTCAGTTTACTTCCAGTTATCTGTGGAGTAGCACATCTTAAGTCTCTCAGATTGCAACAGCTACCTACCCACTGCCGGCCTAGGAACTGCATCTAGTGGGAATCTCAAAAACCAGGTGAACAGATTTCCAATTGAGGAACACCATCATCCTCTTGCACCCAGATTTCAGTAATACAAAAGTAAAAGGAGTACATCTGAATGGTTAATCTGCTCAAAGTCAGCCTTAACGCTGTATTTGAATTGTATGCCATGTTTAGCTGAAAATATATGTGGGACTTGCAAGTGGACTGAAATTCCATTCCTCTCAGTTGAATTATTTATGGCTTCAATCCAAAGAAAAGTAAATCAGAATATTTAAGTGAAGATTTGTTACAATAAGTATGGAAGAGTATTGGTTGTCTTTTCTGGAGTGCCTACTAGCTTCGATACTGGCACTTGGTTAACTGGAAAAGTTAACTTATTTGAATTGTTTGAGACCAAGCTATTCTAAATATAACATGGAAGTCTAGTCTTGTATATGGATGAGAACATTCATGAGTTTCTCAGATGCAAGTTGTGTAGGAAGTATCTTATAACTCTAGGGCAGCCTTTCTCAACTGGGGTTCCGCAGGAGATCATGATTTAAAAAAATATACATCATTTTTTGAACTTCATGTACCATGCAATGCTAGCACTCAAATTTTAATGCTCTGAAACTCAGTTTCCAGCCTGTTGTTTTGCTGTTGTTGTAAACATTGTAAAACATGGATTGTGGATTAGAAATGAATTGTATTGTGAAGTTTTCGTATTTTTTTGCAAATTTTATGTAAGGGTTCACTGAGACCAGAAAATTATTTCAAGGGTTCCTCCAAGGTAATTATTTCAAGGGTCCCTCCAAGGTAAAAGTCCCTCCAAGGTTGAGAGAGGCTGCTCTAGGGAACAAATACAATGTAATGTCATTGTTAATGTATGCTTTATAATGTCATACACAAAATAAAAACAAGATTATTGGCATGACTTTCAGTTCAAAATTATAATTATATTTTACTTTCTTAGATGCTTCCTTTGAACACCAATATTCGGCTAGCATACTCCAATGGAAAAGATGATGAACAGAATTTCATTCAGAATCTCAGCTTGTTTCTCTGTACCTTTTTAAAAGAGCATGGTCAACTTATAGAAAAACGTTTAAATCTGAGAGAGACATTAATGGAAGTAAGTTCCTTTTTATTTTTAGTCACATCTCTGTCAAATTGAAGATTTGCAAGATAAATAACAAGACTTGCTTTGGTGACAGGATGTAAAATAAATAAACAGTTTGCTTATTTCTATTCTATTGTTCTCTATATCTCATACGTTTGATTAAAAGTATATTGAGAGCTTGGAGTCAACCATGACAGCAATCTAACTTAAATTAGGAAACCTCATAAATCTATGCCTCAAATGTTCCTCTCTTAACTTCAGCTATGTCTGAGTGATCAGTGCAGATACTGTAACTGCTGTATAAGATATCTTAAGAAACTTTTTTTTAAAAAACCAGCAATTGCCTTTTTATTTTTATTTTTTTTAAGTATTTTGGTCTCAGAGTGCATGGTGAAGTAATGCTGACATATGAATAGGGTCAAGATGTTAGACTGTTCTTTTGTGATTTGGAGCAGAGGATGGGCTATCCTAAAGATGAAAAGAGTGCATTTAACTTCACGTTATAAGAATTCAGCAGTTTGCAGGAAAAGATATGAAAATTGCACAAAAGCCATTTTGCTGTCAAATTTTAGAGGTAAAATCTGGGACTGTAAATTGGGAGCTCATGGGTCTATATGCAGCTGGTGGCATTGATCATGCTTGTGGATGCTGCTTGTGGGACCAGGATAAGATAAGGGAGGTGTGACTTTCCTGGTCATATTTGATTTCTCTGGTTTTGATACTATCAATCATGGAATCCTACTGGACCATCCCTGGGAGTGGGAGGCACTGTGCTACCCTTTTCTCCAGGGACAATTCCAGATGGTGTTGGCAGGGGGGCAGTTGAGGCCCTTGCTTTGTGTAGTTCCTCAGGGATCAGCACTTTCCCCACTCCTGTTTATATGCACATGAGGCCATTAGGGGAGGTCATCTGATAGCATGGGGTCAAATATCATTGATATGCAGATGTTACCAGTTATGTGTCTTGACCTGTGGCCAACTAGGTAATGCTGTTATGATTCTGTCCCATTGCTGATGGCTGTTAGATTCTGGATGGGGAGGAACCAGCTTAACGCTGACAAGACCAAATGATTTTGGATTCAAGGACCCTATATTTCTGGGGATTCTCCATTTGTGTTGATGGAAATGCACTTTCCTAGAGAGATTTTGTGCGCAATTTGGGGGTCCTCTTGCTGGCTTTTACTCATCAAGCAAATGACAGCCACAGCTAGAAGAGTGTTTGCATAGATTCATCTGGTGCACAGTCAGGATGCTCTTCTCACAGTCATTCTTGCCTTAGTCATCTCTCATTTGAACTACTCTACATGGGGCTGCTCTTGAAAACCACTTGGAAGCCAGAGCTTAGTCCAAAATGCAGTGGTGCAAATAGTGATGGATACACCTCATAATTTATTTTATTTATTATATATCACATTTACATCCCACTGCAATCATATGCAGACTCTTGATCTGAATCGCACCCAGAAGCCAGCAGGTGACCAAGGCGTTGGCTATTACCTATAAAGCTCTTCGTGGCTCAGGGCCTAGAAACCTACAGGACTCTGTTCTCCAATGAAGCGATGCCATATTATGGGACTTCAGAGATGAGCCTTCTCTGTGGCTGCCTCTGCATTATAGAAACAAAATCACAAAATCTGCACAGGTCCTGGGGCAGATTGATTTGTGACCCCTCTTTCAATGTTGTCTTAATTTTGATTGATTGTGGAGTTTTGTTTCTCCACCATGGTTTCATATTGTGTTGTTATTATTTTTCCCTGTCTGTTGTTTTACATTGCATTAATTTAATGTTGTACATTACCTGCTTTGGTGATTGGGCAGCTTATAAATTGATTGATTGATTGATTGATTGATTGACTGAAACTGCCTATCCTGATTTATAAAGCGCCTCATCTGAACATGTCCCATGTTCTTTTTCTTCTGTTGCTATTAGTGGTCAGTGTTGATAAACCATTAACTCCTTTTGTGGCTGGTTGCAGGTTTCTGGGAAAATACAGTGGGGCAAAAAAGTATTTCGTCAGCCACCAATTGTGCAAGTTCTCCCACTTAAAAAGATGAGAGAGGCCTGTAATTTTCATCATAGGTATACCTCAACTATGAGAGACAAAATGAGAAAAAAAATCCAGAAAATCACATTGTCTGATTTTTAAAGAATTTATTTGCAAATCATGGTGGAAAATAAGTATTTGGTCACCTACAAACAAGCAAGATGTCTGGCTCTCACAGACCTGTAACTACTTCTTTAAGAGGCTTCTCTGTCCTCCACTCATTACCTGTAGTAATGGCACCTGTTTGATCTTGTTATCAGTATAAAAGACACCTGTCCACAACCTCAAACAGTCACACTCCAAACTCCACTATGGCCAAGACCAAAGAGCTGTCGAAGGACACCAGAAACAAAATTGTAGACCTGCACCAGGCTGGGAAGACTGAATCTGCAATAGGCAAGCAGCTTGGTGTGAAGAAATCAACTCTGGGAGCAATAATTAGAAAATGGAAGACATACAAGACCACTGATAATCTCCCTCGATCTGGGGCTCCACGCAAGATCTCACCCCGTGGGGTCAAAATGATCACAAGAACAGTGAGCAAAAATCCCAGAACCACATGGGGGGACCTAGTGAATGACCTGCAGAGAGCTGGGACCAAAGTAACAAAGGCTACCATCAGTAACACACTATGCTGCCAGGGACTCAAATCCTGCAGTGCCAGACGTGTCCCCCTGCTTACGCCAATACATGTCCGGGCCCATCTGAAGTTTGCTAGAGAGCATTTGGATGATCCAGAAGAGGATTGGGAGAATGTCATATGGTCAGATGAAACCAAAGTAGAACGTTTTGGTCTAAACTCAACTCGTTGTGTTTGGAGGAGAGAGAATGCTGAGTTGCATCCAAAGAACACCATACCTACTGTGAAGCATGGGGGTGGAAACATCATGCTTTGGGGCTGTTTTTCTGCAAAGGGACCAGGACGACTGATCCATGTAAAGGAAAGAATGAATGGGGCCATGTATCATGAGATTTTGAGTGAACACCTCCTTCCATCAGCAAGGGCATTGAAGATGAAACGTGGCTGGGTCTTTCAGCATGACAATGATCCCAAACACACTGCCTGGGCAACGAAGGAGTGGCTTCGTAAGAAGCATTTCAAGGTCCTGGAGTGGCCTAGCCAGTCTCCAGATCTCAACCCCATGGAAAACCTTTGGAGGGAGTTGAAAGTCCGTGTTGCCCAGCGACAGCCCCAAAACATCACTGCTCTAGAGGAGATCTGCATGGAGGAATGGGCCAAAATACCAGCAACAGTGTGTGAAAACCTTGTGAAGACTTACCGAAAACGTTTGATCTCTGTCATTGCCAACAAAGGATATATAACAAAGTATTGAGATGAATTTTTGATATTGACCAAATACTTATTTTCCACCATGATTTGCAAATAAATTCTTTAAAAATCAGACAATGTGATTTTCTGGATTTTTTTCCCCATTTTGTCTCTCATAGTTGAGGTATACCTATGATGAAAATTACAGGCCTCTCTCATCTTTTTAACTGGGAGAACTTGCACAATTGGTGGCTGACTAAATACTTTTTTGCCCCACTGTAAATACAGATAGATTAGGGCAGAAACTGCCTTTCCTATCCACTTGCCTTATCTATGGCATTATGCAATCTCCTGCAATAACTTAGATGACAAAATAAAAATTAAAAATGCTGGAATTCTATGAGATTTTAGTTTTCTCAGTTTTCAGCAATTTTTGAATTTTCTTTTTGCAGAGGATGCAAGTACAGTTTCAGAGCAGTTTTACAAACACTTAATCATTTTAGGTATGTTTTAAAAATAATCCTTGAGCAATTATTTCTAATTTTTTTATTAATTAAGCTCCAAAATAATTTTATATTAGGCTCTCCATTACATGTTGCTGGTATCTGAAGTGGAAGAGACTGAAATCTTCAAGATTTGTCTGGAGTATTGGAATCATCTGGCTGCTGAATTATATAGAGAGAGTCCATTTTCAACATCAGCTTCTCCATTGCTGTCAGGCACTCAGCATTTTGATGTTCCCCCCAGGAGACAACTTTATTTGCCTGTTCTGTCTAAGGTAATAGTAATCTCCAGTTTACTTATGCTTTCTATAAATCTGTAAGAGTTTACTGCAGTACCCCTCTGCGGGGGATTGGGGTTATTTGATTGGTCTGCCCCAGGCACCTAATGGACCCAGTTGGGTTTCAGAGAGCACATGGGGTTGTCACTTAGGCTCTGATACAAGGTTCATCTAAGGCCTTGATCACCGCTTCGAATGAGGCGCTGACGACTTTAGATTGGATTGCGTCTGTGCGGACTCTTGTCGTGCACAGACCCGGTGTGTCCCCTGGTTTACCGAGGACCTCTGGAGAATGAAGTAGCAGAAGAGATGCCTAGGGAACTGCTGGAGGAAAACTAGGAGTGAATTTGGCTGGGCACCGGTAAGCACCTTCATTAGGACCTACCTTGTGGAAATAAGAGTGATGAAACACGTATTTTTCTTCACTCCTGTTGCATTCTCTGAGTGTCAGCCATTGGCCCTGTTCAGAGCAAGCTAACCCCTCCTGGGTCAGGAGGGGCTGGGAAGTACCTGTAGGGTCCCTGTGGAGACTATTCTCAACGTTTTGTGGATAAAATCTCTGATTCGCTCTGAGCTGGACTCCAGCTGGACAAGCCCTATCAAGTTGACTGTGATGTTATCTAGGAGGAGTTTGATCCTGTTGATCACAAGGAAGTGGACAGGAATCTTGGCACTGTGGATGTCACCATCCATATTTTGGATCCATGTTCCTCCTGAATGGTCAAGGTCTCCAGGGAAGGGGTATATGGGCAGATCCATGCAGTGATGAATACTACCTTGAGAAAGGGGATACTAGCAGCTCTGAAAGAGGTGGTGGTCCACCTCTCCTTAATAAACCATCACTGGATCCCATAGATCTGGACAATTTTCATCCAGTCTTCCACCTTCTGTCCTTGGGGAAGGTTGTTGAAAAGGTGGGTTGTCCTTCAGCTCAAAAGTGTCCTGGAGGAAGCAAGTTATCTGGGCTCCTTCCGGTCAGGTTTCAGACCAGGTACAGTATAAGACAGCTTTGATTGTGCTTGTTGATGACCTGTGGCAGGCTCAGGAGGGGGAGGTACTGCCATCCTGCCCCTCAACCTTTCAGCAGCCTTCCACACCATCAACCATAGTGCCCTTCTGGACCAGCTTAGAGAGTAAGGAATGGGGGTTTTGTGGTGTTTCTTCTTCCTCCAGGTCTGGTTCACATCAGTGATGTTGAAGGTGGGGAGCAGCCTGGTCCTAGATCTCTGTATTGTGGGATGTCCTGGTCCTAGACCTCTGTATTGTGGGATGTCCCAGGATTCTCCCCTTTCTTTTTTAACATCTATATGAAACCATTGGGGAAGGTCATCTATCAGCATGGGGTGCAGTATTAACAGTATGCTGATGATAGTCAATTATATGCCTCTGCCCCTAGCTGCCCAAGTGTAATTGTCAAGATTCTGTCCCAGTGTACAGAGGCTTGGGGTTTGTGGATAGGAAAGAACAGGCTTTGGCTTAACCCTACTGTGACCTAGTAGCTGTTGGTTCCTGGCCATACAGGTCCAGGAACTGGAGAGATTTCATCTTTGACTCTGGTTGGTGATTCACTACTTCACTTGGATTCAGTGTATAATCTGAGGATGCTTCTGGACTCCTAACTCCTACTTGAAGAGACAGTGACAGCTGTGACTAGGGAAACCTTTGCACAACTGTGCCAGTTGCACCTCTTCCTAGATCAGAGGACCTGCTCACAGTCACTCAAACTTTAGTCACTTCCCAATTGGATTATTGCGAACTATATGGGGCTGTCCTTGAAAACCATACAGAAGCTTCAGTTGTTCCAGAATGCAGCAGTGTAGGTAGTTATGGGCGTTCCTCATTACACATACATAACAACTCTACTTTGCAAGCTGCATTGCCTCCCTACAGGCTTTCAGGTCAATTCAAGGTGCTGGTTATCACCTATAAAGTCCTGCATGGATTGGACTGATTTATTTGTGGGGTTGCCTTCTCCCAAGAATATCTGTCCATCCCACACACTCCAAGAGAAAGAATACACTCCATGTCTCTTCTCTAAAACAATGTCACCTTGTGAGATCCAGGAGACATGGCTTCTTGGTGGTGGCCCTTGCCCTTTGGAACAGCCGCCCCCCCCCACACAAATACTACAATTGGCCACAACCCCACAGGCCTTTGGAGAGATAGCTAAGACCTGGATCTTTTCCTGGGGTTGGGTCAAGATGAGAAGAATTCCCAATTGAAGAGATACAATATATTTTAGTCCTGAGGGTCATTTTAATTGTTTCAGTTTGTTTTAGTGATATGCATTATTTATATTTGTATTTTTATTTAATGATTCAGTGTAAATGTTTGAAATAAATAACATTTAAAAGTGAGGTGGGAAAGAGAACTTGAGGGAGTTGTAAGGGGGATAACCACAGGTATACAGGCACCCACTGGTAAATGTTAAGGATTCCAGCTGTATGAGTTGCATGCCACGAACATGAGGTTTTGGATTGTTTTTCCTAGGAATAACTTTCTTTTATCACTATTACTATGTAAAACATTTGTTTATATTAAAAAAACAGTATCAGCACTTTGTAAATGCACATCAAGTTTATAATTTGGTTTTCAAGTTTTGTATACTGCAATAATCAACTGTAGACTCTCAGTTGTTAGCTGGTCTCTGCCTCATCTAGCCTATCAGATAAATAGTGATGTGAAAAGATGACTGTTAAATGTTATGATTTTTTTTTTTTAAATATAGGTGCGATTGTTGATGGTTAGCCGCATGGCAAAACCAGAAGAAGTACTTGTTGTAGAAAATGATCAAGGGGAAGTTGTTCGAGAATTTATGAAAGATACAGACTCTATCAACTTATACAAGAACATGAGGGAAACACTAGGTAAATTATATTTGTATGATTATTACCTTTCATTCTGCTTTGTTAAGAAAAACTTTCCCCAAAAGTGAAATGTGGGAATTTATACTACTGAAGTAAGAGTAATTGGGGATGGGAGTGATTAATTAAGAGCCAAAATTAACTCTTAATTTAGTAGCACAAATTCTCCCACTTATTTCAGTTTATGGGAAGGAATAAATTGTTTTTCCCATGACAGCCCCAAGCAAAGGCAATGCATAGGTTGATATCATTCTAACTTTTTATAAGCAAATTTATTTTACCATGATTCTATAGGTTGAAGTTTTAGTTGTAGGTGCTTTTTATAATTTTTATTAAGGTAATTGGTTCCGGTTTGTATTGGTCTCCTTCAACTCTGAAAACCCTAGCAAAACTACAACTGCTAATACATTGAATATGTGTTCCACAGACTTGGGATGACTGCCACATAAAATACAGTGCCTTTAGAATTGTAATTCATCCGATTCACTGTAGCACTTCATTACATATTAGTGGAGAGAATATTCTGAATTCCTGGTAATATCCACTTATTTAAATTATTTCTTCCAGTTTATCTTACCCATCTGGATTATGCAGATACTGAACGAATAATGACAGAGAAGCTTCACAATCAAGTAAATGGTACTGAATGGTCATGGAAAAATCTTAACACCCTATGTTGGGCTATAGGTTCAATAAGTGGAGCAATGCATGAAGAAGATGAGAAGAGGTTTCTTGTAACAGTAATAAAGGTATGGACAGACAGTAATAAAAATGTAGACAGACATTATTAGCTTCTCGGGGAAAGAAAGAAAACATAGTAAGACCGTTTTTTAAAAAAGATTTTTTTTATCCCACCTTTATTATGTTTATAAATAACTCAAGGTGGCAAACATACCTAATATTCCTTTTTCCTCCTATTTTCCCCACAACAACAACTCTGTGAGGTGAGTTGGGCTGAGAGAGAGTGTCTGGTCCAAAGTCACCCAGCTGGCTTTCGTGCCTGAGGTGGGAACTCTCAGTCTCCTGGTTTCTAGTCTGGTTCCTTAATCACTAGAGTTTTGCAAATACTTAGCCATATCAGGAGATACTGAACTTCTGTTGAGGCTTAAATTCTGAAAAGTTTGGTGATTTCATGGAAGTCAAACACTAGTGTTACAGCCTCACTGGCAAACTATTAACAGCACCTTGAATACCTTCAAATCAAAATACTCCTCCTCAATTAGTGACCGCAATTTGTTCCCCTAAATTGGAAGCAAAATTGTTGCTAAGTGAACCATGTGACTGAGAGAAAGAGACACTGCAAAGATGGCTGGTTGCTGCGGTCTCGGTTAGATAAAGTTCTCTCGTGCAGCAATGCCAGCATTACTCTCACTGCAGCATGCATTGTTGTCAGGCACAGAAATTTGATCATAAGTGCACACATTGGTTGGATTTTTAAAAAAATTTATTATTACCATCATATTTATGAACGGCCATTAAATGAGGTAGTCACTAAACAAGGAATGGCTGAATAGGATACAGAGCCTTTAAAAATTCCCTTCAGTATTCATTCATTACTCATACGCAGGCACTTGAAAGAGCATACTCTCTGTTAAACTGTTCAAGCAGGCCAGCCCATTTGATGGGGGAACAACAGTGGGGAGAGTCATTTTGATGACTGCTCTTAGTCTTTGGAAGTTCTGTCAGGCTTGCTCTTTCTGTTATTCTTCCAGGAAGCAAAAACATTTTTATTTAAGCAGCTCTTTATGCTAAAGCTGGTATACTTATTAGGTTGAGGTGAATTTGTTTATTGCAGTATTTTACTGATGTGTTTTAGCTGGTGTATTTTTTATTAAGTTTGAAATCTGCAGTTGGTTAATTTGCATATTAGTGAAACTTTCATTAAGATGGACTTCTGTTAGTAGTATACTCAGGAGAGGATTTGTCTTTTATGTTACTGTGTATTGTTTATTGGTGCTTCATTAATAGGGTCAGGTTATCAAGAAGAATGTCTTCATTTTTTGCATAATTACAGAATTTATTACAAGATGAGGTCATGGCTATTAGTTTACAAGTATTTGATTTCACTTATTTTACCTTATTCCTCTTTCTGTAATGTTGCTTTATGTAACTTTTTATCAAAAGCAAAAATGGAATTCCTTATGAAACTTGTGTTTCTGTAGGATCTTCTTGGACTCTGTGAGCAAAAGCGAGGAAAAGATAATAAAGCTATTATTGCATCAAATATAATGTACATAGTAGGACAATATCCAAGATTTTTGAGAGCCCACTGGAAATTTCTGAAGACTGTCGTCAACAAGCTGTTTGAATTTATGCATGGTAACTTACCTGGAATTTCATTTGGACTGTGCAGTAATAAATGATATTGTTAAAAAGCAGTAATGGTTACTGCTTTTCTATTAAATATCTGAATAGGTGGGTTTTTTTAGAACTACAGGTAGTCCTCGCTTAATGACCATTCCTTTAGTGACCATTCAAAGTTACGATGGCACTAAAAAGTTACTCACAACCTGTGCCCGCAGTTACAACTGTTGCAGCGCCCCCACAATCACATGATTGTGATCCGGGCACTTGGCAACCAGCTCGCACTTACAACAGTTGCTGCATCCTGGGGTCACATGATCACAATTTGTGACCTTCCCAGCCGGCTTCCGGTAAGCAAAATCAGTGGGGAATCATGTGATTCACTTAACAACCACATTGCTTAGCGATCTAAATTCCAGTCCCAGTTGTGGTTGTTGAGTGAGGACTACCTGCATTGCTATTTAAAATATTACTTAAATTTATAGAAAAATAAAAATAAATTTATTACTGTGTGCTTTTCCTTTATCAGTCTGAACAAGCTCAGTATATATACAACTGAGAAATGGCTTCAGAATGCAGAAAAAGCTTCTTGTATCAGCAACTATTTCTAATTTTTCTCTTTAGAAACTCATGATGGTGTCCAGGACATGGCTTGTGATACTTTTATAAAAATAGCACAAAAATGTCGAAGGCACTTTGTTCAAGTCCAAGTTGGAGAGGTAATGCCATTTATTGATGAGATCCTGAACAATATTAACACAATTATTTGTGATCTTCAGCCACAACAGGTAAATATCAGTTATATATTGCAAAAATATCTAAAATAGGGGAATGTGCAGAAGCATGGGCATTAATAAGGTTTTTTAACCTTGAAAGAGTCCTTTTGTTTATAGAAGATACTTTTTGGATCCACTCTAGTGACTGTCTCTTTATATTGAACAGTAAATTACATTCATGGAAATGTAAAGATTTTTAAACAGTTTGAAAAGACACTTGAGATTTGAAATGTATAGCTAAGCAGATTTAGTGAAATTGTTATTCAGTTCCAAACATATTCAGTTACATATTTTACTATGCTTTTTACTTCAATTAGGTGCATACTTTTTATGAAGCAGTTGGATACATGATTGGCGCTCAGACTGACCAGACGGTACAAGAACATTTGATAGAGAAATACATGTTACTCCCTAATCAAGTATGGGACAGCATAATTCAGCAAGCTACAAAAGTAAGGGTTCATAACATATACTCCTTGCAAGCATGATAATAGTTTTAGAAAATGTTGATTTATAGTGAAGTTAAGGTTGGGTTTGATTTGGAATGTGGTTTGCTTTCAAGAAAAATTTGGTTAACAAATATTTTTATGGGAATTGTTTTATTATTATTTAGGAATGTGCAAAATCAAAGCATGAACTATTCCATGCATTAAATAACTAGTTTTGGGTGGTTCATCTCTATATTAAAATACATATGTCACCAATATTTTTGTCCGTATACAGAATAAAACAGGACAGTTTCATTCCAGATATTTTATTTATTTTTTATATATATATAAAATAAATTTATTTATCATAACATTTATTAAGTATTTATTTATTTGGCATATGTACATGGCCGCCCATCTCACAAACAAGTGACTCTGGGTGGCATACAACAAAGCTAAAAACAATATATACAAAGTATTATTATCATTTAAAAAATTTAAATTATAAAAGGCACAAAAATAAAAAATATTAGGTGAAGAGCAGGTGTTAATTACACTGGAGCCATCTCAGTATTTCACTAGTCCCCTGGGGTCCCCAGGCCTGATGATACAATTAGGTCTTGAGGGGCTTCCAGAAAGTTAAAAGGGATGAAGCCAGCCTCTCTTCAGAGGGAAGAATGTTCCGTAAAGTGGGGCAACAGCAGAAAAGGCCCACCACATAGGACCCATCAAGTGAAGCTCCCTAGCCAACGGGACCCGCAGCATGCCCTCTCTAAGCGGGACAGACAAATGTACTCTGGGAGAGGCAGTCCCTCAAATAACCCAGTTCCATGCCATGTAGGACTTCAAAGATCAAAACCAGCACCTTGAATTGGATCCAGAAACAGACTGGTAACCAATGCAGCTCGCCGAACAGAGGTTTAATGTGCATTCTTCTAGAAACAGGTGTAATGTGCTCTTCTAGGAGCACGCATAACTGCCCACACTGCTGCATTCTAAAGCAGCTGAAGCTTCTGGATACTCTTCAAAGGCAGACCATGTAGAGCACATTACAGTAATCCAACCAGGAGGTGACTAGGGCATGAGTGACTGTGAGTAGAACGCCCCCCCCAAACTAGGAATGGGCACAACTGATGCACAATACAAAGTTGAGCAAAGGCCCTCTTAGCCATAGTTGCCACCTGCTCTTCGAGCAGGAGTCGTGAGGTCTAGGAGAACCCCCAGATTGTGCATGGTGTCTGTTTGGGGCACTGCAACCCCATCCAGCACCAAAGATGGTATAGCCATGTAGCCCCAAAGCCACTCAGTCTTGCCAGGGTTCAGTTGAAGGCTGTTGTTCCCCATCCAGACCCTCACAGTCTCCAGGCACCAGGATAAGATGTCCACAGCATCACTTAATTTGCCAGGGGCAGAGATGTATAAGTGGGTATCATCAGCATACTGATGATACCTCACTCCATAGTGCTGAACGAGCTCACCCAGCAGATTCCTGTAGATGTTAAATAGGAAATAGAGAGAGCACCGACACCTGTGGCACCCCACACAGTAGGGGCTGAGGATGGGCCCTCTCCCCCCCAGTCACCACCAACTGGAATTGACCCCGGAGAAAGGCGAACCAGCACCGTGCCGTCCACCCCCAACCCTCTGAGTCAATCCAGAAGGATACCATGGTCAATGGTATTGAAAGCCTCCAAGAGGTCAAGTAGGATGGATGCTTTACCCCCATTCCGCTTGCACCAGAGATTATCCAAAAGCACAACCAGTGCTGTTTCTGCCCCATACCCAGTCTGAATCCTGACTGAAAAAGATCCAGATAATCCGCTTTATCCAGGGTCCTCTGAAGCTGTTGTGCAGCCACCTTCCCCAGAAAGGGGAGGTCAGATACTGGATTAAAATTGTCCAGTATGGTGGGGTCCAGTAATGGCTTCTTGAGAAGGGGGCGAACCAAGCCTTCCTTAAGAGGTAATGGAACAACCCCCTCACTCAAGAAGAATTTACCACCTCTAGAACCTACTCTCACAACACCCCCTGGGCCAGGAGAAGCATAGAGCTAAAGAGCAGGCAGCTGAGCAAACAGTCCTAAGGACTCTGTCAACTTCATCAGCCCCAACAGGTTCAAACCAAAATGCTGTTGTTTGGGGCCAAAGTGTTTCAGAGGAAGAAAAGCAAAGGCTAAGAGGTTTTCTTGGCCAAGGCATGTCCTCATTATGCTATAATAGTCTCGGAGGAAGCAATTGAAAATGAAACATTGAGGAGCTAGTGTCTCATGTGACTTGTTGTATTGTCAGGGCAACCCCATGCATCCCATAGAGGGCGTGCCCACTCCCTTCCTCCTCTTCTACATAGACAACAAGAACTAAAGGAGAATTGGGGAACAGCGAGATTAGTGGGATATATCACACTGGGAGCTGCTAAGACTACTGTAATAAGCAATAGCACAAAGATCACGCAGAAGAAGAAAGAAGAGGAAGAGTGACATAAACCAGAGTATAAAACCATTCAGGAAGCCTTCTGGATTTTTTTTAGCCTAAAACGTGACTAACCAAAGTAGTTCGTCAAAAGTTCAGACTCTGTACAGAAGTTTTGTTCAAGTTCTTGATCATTTCTGTCTACTGTGGTGATCTTGGATTTATATCTTTTTAAAATCTTGTTATTTAACTGTGCTCAATTATCCAATTATGTTTGAATTGAGAGATTTATACTCTCTCAAATGTATGGAAATAGCCTACTAAGTTGTTAAATATGAAAAATATTTAGTAGCTATTTCCATACATTTTGAAGGAATCTTCAGATATGTTTTTTCTGTGCATTTGGCCTGTACTGAACCACAGCATTAACTTTTATACATATTAGATGAAGAGCTGCTTTGCTTGCTAAATGCACACATTTCTGTTTAACAGAATGTTGATATTCTTAAAGACTCTGAAACAGTTAAGCAGTTGGGGAGTATCCTGAAAACTAATGTGAGGGCATGTAAAGCTGTTGGGCATCCATTTGTGATTCAGCTTGGAAGAATCTACTTAGATATGCTGAATGTGTATAAGTGCCTAAGTGAAAACATTTCTGCAGCTATTCAAGCAAATGGTAAGAATGACTGCTTTAATTACAATAATATTTTGGATCTTCTCACTAGATTATTTGTCATGTGAATAAAATGAGCTAGACTTTCTAACATAGAAGAGGAACCTAAAACAAATAATGGGATGATTGAGTAAAGCTAGTTACAGCAAGTTTAAACGTGGGTTGAATTGTGGGTATGATCTGCTTAATATGTGATGGGTGAATAAACTTTGTTGACATGAATACAGTCACATCAGATGATGAATTGTTGTTATAGAGCCTTAATAGCTTCACACAGGGAGCACTATAATATAAAGATAAGTGTGAATAGAAAATCATAATTTGGTAACTTAAAGACACAACAGTATAATTTCTTAATTGAAAGTAGTACTTTAGTCTCAGTTTACTACTGTGGATTTCTTTGGCAGTCACATAAGCTTTCACAGACGTTTAGTGAACATTCAGCTTTCCTAAATTCATTAACTGTTTGGTGCAAACTCTGGCGTAACTTAGAAGGCACCCAAGCTCATTTGAGCATAAAAAAGGAAAAGCAGCTTTTTTTTTCTGTACTTAGTGGCAAGCTTGGGCCTCATTCCAAAAAAGTATGAGTGGAGCCAAAATAAATTTTAATTGAATTTCAATTTAAGATTATTTGAATAATCTTCCCCTTCTCCTTCCTTTCCCTGTGACAGTAAAAATTAAGTCTAGCAACCATTTTTGAGTTCTGCAGGGACCCAGCACGAGGCTTTTCAATTCATGTACTTTTGGCATACAGTAACCATCACTAGTGTCAACACATACAAATACTTCTAATGGTAGAGTTGGAACAGAGGAGAATGGTACACGAGAGAGGAGATGTAATCCTGTGACTAAGTTTTTCAATGGTAAAGGACCAGAAGCATTTTCATAAGGTCAATTAAAGCCTTAGAATATTTTTATACCCAAACAGAATATACATACATTATCATAATCTGCTATAGGCTTTCTGTAATTATAAAAATATGGGTTTGCCTGTTCAGTAGTCATGCCTCAGAGATCAAGGCCTGGGCAACCTGTGTTCTACCAAGATAATGAAGTATGCTTGGTAGATACCAAGGTATCATGTAGATTTTTGGCATTCTCTATCTTGTAGCCTATTCTGGACTTTGTTTAATTACTTTTTTTCATTGGCATTAAAGTTTTCTTTATAGAATGGTTATAGGAAGATTTTGTGACCCTTCTAACATAGCATCTTGAATCTGAATAGCATTTAATAGGTTATTATTTGGTTCTGGATTTTTTTTCTTATTTAATTTTGTTGATCTTTGAAAAGGTAAGGTAAATCTTTCTAAATCGGTTTGCTTTTCCAAGGCTATTCTTGATTTGTAATTGACCTTAAAACTCTTCCAGGTGAAATGGTTACAAAGCAACCTCTGATTAGAAGTATGAGAACAGTAAAAAGGGAAACTTTAAAACTCATTTCTGGTTGGGTGAGCAGATCTAATGATCCTCAGATGGTAAGTGCAATGACCTTAATAAACTACTAAAACATACAGAGGATGCATTTGCATGACACATCAAACTTAGCTTAACATTAACCCTAATAGGAGACTTACCTTGACCTTGGGAACACCCTTCAAGTGGTTAGGTGTTGCTACTAGCAGCAGCAGTTTGACTGCCCTAGGGATCTGCAAAAACATCTCGGATATTCTTACCTCAGAACAAACCTGTGTTCTGGATTTCTGTCCCAAGCTCAAGACAAACTGGGGATTTCACTCTACCTTGTCTTCAGGGTTTCCTAACAGGAAACAATGGGAATTTTAAATCAAGATCTAGCTCCCTCAGTTTTCATCCAAGTAGTAGCCTAAACTTTTTAAAAAATGACCAAGGGGATTATTTCTACAGAAATGTTTAAAATAGTGTTAAATCCCAAGAAATAGTTGAGATGTGGTAGGGTTCAGCACTTCACTTACCACTGTGGTTCTAGAATGGAAAACAAAAGAGCAGAAGACTTGTTCTGAGTTCTTGTCTACATATGAACAATTACAATATTTCCATGTTCATATTGTTGGAACACATAACTCACTCAAAACATTCCAACAGAATAGGTCATGCTGCTTTGTTTGGATTTTGGAACACTTTTTATCCCTGATTATCTCACCACCTCTGCCTGCTGAGAGCAAATATTCCAACTGCCTTTCTGATGTTTTACTGATGGGGGAAGGGATATCTTCATTTTAGACCATTGCATAGGAGAGAGGGAAGTTTATTTTGTTTAAAATTAAGTCACTCAGAGGTAAAGCAAACGGAAGTGAGAAATATAAAGTTGTCTGAAAAGTTTATTACTTAATAATTCTGGCCTATTTTTTCTTAGAAGGTATTTTTGTCTGGCTCATGTAAAGCAAGAATTTATCGCAACTTTAGGATTGTACAAGTCTCTTACTGATTCTTTAAATCTACTACAAACTACAGTTTCTTTTGTGGTTTATTTACATATTGCTTTTGACTATTCTTTAAACATACTATAGTTTAACACATGCAAACTTTAGGAAATGTTGGGTTAACCTACTTCGTTGGGTTTTTTTTTCTAGGTAGCTGAAAACTTTGTTCCACCTTTGCTGGATGCAGTTCTTATTGATTACCAGAGGAATGTTCCAGCTGCCAGAGAACCAGAAGTGCTTAGTACAATGGCTATCATAGTAAACAAGTTGGGGGGACACATTACTGCTGAAATACCTCAGATATTTGATGCTGTCTTTGAATGCACATTGAATATGATTAATAAGGTAATTCAGTGACTCTTAAACATTAAAAAATAGATATAGGGAGGAAGCTTATGAAAACTGATTTCATTAACTTTCAGTAAAGGAAAATGCAGTTTTCTGTAGGTAGAGTTGGAGTTCTGTATTGGTTCTTCTATTGTTTTCCTAATTTATTCCTCAAAAGGCTGATTATTTCCCACAGCTTTTAGTACAATGTTCATGCAACTAACTCTGTATAGTAATCACTTTTCTTTCTCTATTGCCCCTTCATCCTGTTGATCACACATATAACTATTTTTATTATTTCCTATCTCCCGTGCATCCTAATTTCATGTATTTTTTCTACATTGTCAGAATATGACACTACATATTTTATATTGTGACTACTCTTCTTAAAATATTTTTCTGGCTTCCTGTCTGCTCATGGATTGGGCAGACACGCTTTTTTTATCCTTACCTTCCAAGTGCAGAAGGTCCTTTCTTCTCCATATCTTATTGCACTTATATTCTAACAGTAGTTAGAATTCTAAAGGTAGTCATTCACTTAATACTGTTCTCAACCATTCAACGATCTCTCAGATCCTGAAATTACTTACAATCACTTTCTGTTCTTTGCACTAAGATCTGCTTCCCAGAAACTTTCTGTTTCTTTTAAGTTCCATCTCAAAACTTTTAGGTGACATTTGGATCATCCTCCTTGGCTAGAAGTATACCATTTGATGCCCCACAATGGCATGATGTACCGCCAAAAGCTTTGGTGGTAGTTCCCAACAACTCCAAAATCTGTCACCAAATTGTAACATTTTACATCATTGAAGAGGAAAATGAATAAATACATAACTGGAGAGTAATATGAAATGAAATGAGGTTTAGTTTTAAGCTTACAGTCCTAAATTGACTTTCAGCCTAGAAATTCTGTGAATCTCTTCCTCTGTGCCTTATTGTAATTAAGCCAAAATAAAAAGATAGAGTCTCATAGGATGAGTTTCTGTCATAGATATGTCCTTGGCAATAGTATGTTGTGCCATTATCTTTTTCTGTGATTTTAAAACATTCCTCAGTGTAGCCCACAGCACAACAGTTTTTTATTGGTCTTCATCCAAGTACTAACCAGACCTGGCCCTGTTTAGATTTTTTAAATCATCTAGGGCCAGGTAGGTACTTTTACTTCCTGTGGGTAAGTAGAATCACAGGTAGTCCTTGGGTTACAACGGCAATTGGAACTGGGATTGCCATTGCTAAGTGACGTGGTTGTAAAGTGTGGCATCACATGACTGCATTGCTTAGTGACGACAATCCCAGCAGTCCCGGTCGCCATCGGGAAGCATGGGTCGTTAAGCAGGAAGTGCAGGAGTCCCAGGTAAAAGTTGGGGGGAGGCCCAGTGCAGACCACACGAGCGCAAAAAGGCCGTGGGGTGGAGGGTACAGTGCAAGTGCAGGAAGGCTGCAGGGTGGAAGGCATGGCACAAGCACAGGAAAGCCAGGGGGACTTATTGGAGTGACTTGTAACCTTCCCTGCCAGTTTCCCCATTGACTTTGCTTGTGAGAAGCCGGCGGGGAAGATTGCAAATGGTGATCACATGATCATAATTACAAGCTGGGCACATGAGTGCCCAGATTGCAATCATGTGACTATGGGGTTGCTGCAGTGGCCAGAGCTTCGAGAACTGGTTATACATCTATTTTTTCAGCACTGCTGTAACTTTGAAGGGTTGCTGAATGAATGGACGTAAGCCAAGGACTACCTGTATACTATTTTCTATTAGCTATTTGAGATAGTAAGTCCTTTAAGCTAAGTGTCTACGTAGATGAGCTGTGTTAATTAAATAACAGTACCTTCTTTATGTATCAGTCTTACCTCTGAAAATCTAGCCTGTATAAAAATACATTGGAAGTGCATGGGCTGTAAGTTCAACTGGGAAGTAGAAAAAAATCTCAGAAGATAGTGGCACTTCCATATTGCTCAAGAAAGCTATATAAACATATTACCAGAAGTCTGGCTCTAGCATCTAACATCTGCTAACAAAATATATGCAACAACATGGAAAACTTTCTTAAATGGATGTTTAAAAAGATATGCTTTTGAAAAGAATGGAATTTCTGCAAACAAATTTAGATAGGTTCAAATTCCAGTATTAGGCATCAGTCGGCAACCTTGATATCCTCAGCTATAAAGGGAAAGAGATGCATTTTCTCCTCGCATTACAAGAGAATTTATTATAAACTGAACAGCAGTTGTTAGATTGCCTAACTGGAAATCTAAATTGGTAGAACTTGCGGCATTACTATTTGAACCAAGTGACTACCTTATCCTTGAAATGTCTAATGCCAGTGACAGTATTCCTAATGATGATCATGTTGACCAGGTAGGTTTTGGAGCTAAGACCTCTTTCCTTAGATATTAATAATTTTTCACATAATTCATGTCTGTATGCCTCATCCTGCCTTCATATTCAGATTAAAGAGAAAAGAAAGTAGAGAAATATTGCTGTCTTTTCTTGTCCCAATCTCTGAACTGTAAGAGAAGAACTAGCATAATTGGGATGCAGAAGGGGACTGCATTTTAATTTGTATAGGATTTTAGAGATTGCAAAGACCCTTCAGAACTTGTAAGGCCTTGTGAATATTTTTGAGAATAGCTACTTCAGCAGCTTTCCAATTAACTTATAAAAGGTATTTGTGAGGCAGAGCCAACAGATATTTCAGTAGCATTACTCTTTATTGGAGGATGTGCTTCAGAAGTTGATTGTCAGTGTAGTATGACAATTTCTGAATCCAACAAATTCATATTGATTTGTTATTCCCTGATTTGTAGAGTGATCTTCATGAATTTCCAGAGAAAACAAACTTCTTTACCAATTTCTTTGCAGAAAGGGCTTTTGACTCCTTTGAAAATTGATATTTTATTTAAGAAGGCTTTTATGTGTTTTTTGGGTTGAGATGAAGGGCTAATCTTGTTTTTCTACCCTGGTCTGGGGGACAAGGTGTCTATTCCTCTGGAGAGACATTTGAAAATTTGACTTGTGTGATACAAGAGTAGACAGTGTCACAAGGTGAAGAAATTACTTGACTCAGAGAATTACACAAGTAAGGAAGTTTCTGGATTTGCATATAAAAGGATCTCTTTTCTCCCTTAGGACTTTGAAGAGTATCCTGAACACAGAACAAACTTTTTTTTATTACTACAAGCAGTAAACTCCCATTGCTTCCCAGCGTTCCTGGCCATTCCACCTGCACAGTTCAAACTAGTATTGGACTCTATCATTTGGGCTTTCAAGCATACAATGAGAAATGTTGCAGATACAGGTGAATATGCTTTATCCTAATCTTCTAAATTATTACGGTTTAGAAGCATGTAGGTAATGCAGCTTTTTTACAGTCTGTTATCTATCTGTCCAGTCTTGATAAAATGTAGTGTTAAGTATTCCCTCATGAATTTTATCAAATTCCTTTGTCAGAAATTGAGAACTTTTAAACCAGTGTGAGTTGGTTTGCTTAGATACAGTTCAGATTGTAACTGTTAAGAGTCAAATTGATTGTAGGAAGAAATATATATAGTAAATAAATACATGGTAAAAGCAGAAATAAAATTGTAAAATTCAAAGAACAGTAGATGTAGTCATGCACTGGTTTTCTACAATAAAATGTAATACCTGCAAACATTTAACATTTTAGAATGACTTTGCTTTGTGCTCTTTTCCAGGCCTTCAGATCCTTTATACACTTCTACAAAATGTTGCACAAGAAGAAGCTGCTGCCCAGAGCTTTTATCAAACTTACTTCTGTGACATTCTTCAGCACATTTTTTCTGTTGTAACAGACACATCTCATACTGCTGGTAGGAATTGAATCCTGTGGTGGGAAATTAGAAAACTTCTGTTAAGAGTAGAACCTACATCAGTTACAAATATTAACTCTAATTTGTATATTCTAACCAGGTTTGACAATGCATGCATCAATTCTTGCATACATGTTCAACTTAGTAGAAGAAGGAAAAATAAGTACTCCCCTAAATCCTGGAAATCCAGTAAACAACCAAATGTTTATTCAAGAGTATGTCGCTAATCTTCTTAAATCTGCATTTCCTCATCTGCAAGAGTAAGTACTTGATTTCCAAACACAACATAGAATTTATATGCACGTGACAATCATATAAACTAACTCCTTTTTTTTTTTTAAATGTTAGTGCACAGGTTAAACTGTTTGTAACAGGACTCTTCAGTTTAAATCAGGATATTCCTGCTTTCAAGGAACACCTTCGGGACTTCCTAGTGCAGATAAAGGTATGTTTGATGTTTATGAATGCATATTGGATTGCATTCATAGAGGAAGGATTTTCTGTTAAGACTGCTGGGGGAAATTGTTCATGCACAGTTAACCTAATAATTGCCTGGGCAGAAGGTACAGTGGAACCTCAGGTTACGAATTTAATTCGTTCCATGACTCTGGTCGCACCCCGAATTGGTCGCAACCCGAAGGAAATTTCCCCATAAGGTTCAATGTAATTACTGTTAATCCGTTCTGGCGTGGAGGACAGGGAGGCGGCCACTGCTTGGAGGGAGAGTCCCCCTCCCTACGACCACGTGTCGGGTGGAAAAATGGCCGCGGACCACATGTCGGGTGGAAAAATGGCCGCGGACCACGTGTCAGGGGCAGAAAAATGGCCGCGGACCACGTGTCGGGCGGAAAATGGCCGCGGACCACGTGTCGGGCGGAAAAATGGCTGCGGACTGTGTCACGGGAGGGAAAATGGCCGCGTATCCTGTTTGTACCCCGAGGCGGAGTTCGCAAACCGAGGTAAATTTTTGTGGCTGGAGCTGGTCGTAACCCGAAAAGTTCATTAACAGAGGCATTCGTAACCCAAGGTACCACTGTAGATATATACTTCTGAAACACTGTGAACTTTCTTTATAAATTCTTTGAATATTGTCATATTGGTAAATATAGCCATCTTCTAAATTCCGGAGTTAGCTTGAGTTCTCAGATGGATCATATATCCATCTTCTGAGTTTGTATTCTTTATATCAGGCAGTAATGTTTCCACATAAGAGGTGTGCACGAAGTCCAAAAAAATTTGGATACAAATAAATGCATTTATTCAGAAGATTTTAAAGACTAATGTACAATTAAAACCAGAGAGTTTCCTTTTGGGATTAATGGACAGACAGCTAGAAAAAAAACATGGAACTTTGTTTTTATATATGACAACTGCAGCAAGATTACTATATACTCAAAAGTGGAAACGTTTGACACTATCCACAATAGAGGAATGGTTCCTGAAGATGATGGAACTTGCAGGGATGGCTAAATTGACTTCTTTGATTAGAGAAAAAACAATATTTACATTTGTGGCTGACTGAAAACCCCTTACAGACATTTTGTATGAAACAGAAAAAAATGCACTTATGATTTGTAGTTTTGATGATTAGGGGAAAAAAATGGATAATAGGAAAAAGGCGAGGTCTTTTTTTTTTTTTTTGTAATCATAGAGTAAGAGGTAACTTTGTAATCATACTTATATTTGCTGCAAAGGAAATCATAAGCTTCTATTTCTTTTTATATTTCTTTCACTTTTGTCTTTTCTTTCTTTTCTTTCTTTGTTTTCTTTATTCTGTATTAGTTTGTGTTAGTTTTTATGTTTTCTTTAAAACTTTTAATAGTGTGTGTGTGTGTGTGTATACACACACGCGCGCATGAAGTATCTGGATACATTTGGTTCTCATTAACATTTGGGTAAGGTGGGGGGTTCCTAATGGTTAAGAAGTAGCTCAGGAAGTGGACTGTTCTTTGCTGGAGGTGTGAAAAGAGTAGTTAGGAGTCTTGGAAAGTACTTTAATATAGTTAAGGTATTCCAGTACCAATTCCTGCCCTTTGGAATAGTCTCCCCCCAGCGGTGCAGTGGGCCCCTTTCCTCCCAGTCTTCCAGAAAGGATTTAAGACCTGGGTCTGTCAGCTTGCATTGGATGACAAGAGCTGTAATCAATCCTGGGGGTGGCTGGCGCCCTTATGACACTCCCTGAGCTGATCGCCAATTTTATCATTCCTTGGAGTTTATTTATTACTTATTTAAGATTGTTTTATATTGTATTTTAATTGATTTTACCTCTTCCGTAAACCACCCGGAGTTGCTTTTTAATGAGATGGGCGGTGACAAATTTGATATATAGATAAATAAAAAATAGTAGAGAATACTAGACAACACATGACCCATTGGGTCATCTTTTCAGAGATATTTCCTTACCTAAACAGAAACAGAATAACCAAGGGCAAAAAAGCAGTGGGAGTGACTTGCAACTTTCTGCTGGTTTCCCCATTGACTTTGCTTATGGAAACTGGCAGGGAGCATCAGAAATCTTCCTTCCTTCCTTCCTTCCTTCCTTCCTTCCTTCCTTCCTTCCTTCCTTCCTTCCTTCCTTCCTTCCTTCCTATAATATATGCTTGTGCCATTTGCCCTCCCCTCACAACCCTCAGGAGAACCCTGGTGACACCTCCTCCTCCTTAGCTGACCTGTGGAACTGCCTGCCACTTTGCTGAGGGGAGGTGGAGCAAAGGGAGCTGCGGACCATGAGGAAAACTGCACCCCCGCTCCCCATTCTAGCACGTCCCCAAGGGCCCCTCCCTCAAGGGAGGAAGAGGGCTTAACTGTCGACACCAGCACCCCCCAGCCAACCGTACCTCGCCAGCAGACATCCTTATCCTTCCCTCAGTGTCCACAGCCATTAAGAGATTTCACATTTCTGCCTCATTTCCAAAGCAGCCAGTCACCACTCAATTGTCGGGCCTTGCCACCAGCCGACTAAGCACAGGGGACAGAGAGAGGTGGGAAAATCGTGATGTGGGCTGACCATGGTGGCACAGCAGCACAGCAGTGCTGAAGCTGCCACAAATGTCCCAAATTTCAATCCCATGGTATTAATGGGTCCCAGATTTTTGACACATTCTGTAAGTTAGCCCATTTGAGGTACCTCGGTTCAAAAACCGTTGCCCTATGACGCACCGTTTCGCCCAGTTGAAGGTTACAGGCACAAGTACATAGATATGTAGCTCATGGTTGAACTGTTGGGTTCTTGGTGTTCTCTGAGTTTGGCTGTTTAATTACCAAGCTTGGTAACATCATCAGTGCATGGGAGAGTGGAGTTTGCTGGCTGTTTATATATAGTAGCTGGTTCTGCTAGTCTGTCATTGGGGTTTGGTGTCTTCCTTGATGGTTCCTTTATAAGGACATTGTTTCTTCCTTGATTGTGAATCTTGTGCTGTTTCTTGCTTATTGTGGGATTGGCTGCAAAGGAGGGTTGCTCTGGGCTTGTTTCTTTCCTTCCTTTTTGATTGTATACCCAGTGGTTAAGATATTATAATAGAATCTTGAAAGTTTGTCAAAGGCCTTCTCTATTTCAATTAATACCTAATCCAGTCAAGATGGAATTGTTTTGAGTTTTTCTCACATCTGGCCTGAAATACCTCTTTTATAAGAGCTCCATGCTCTCCTGCCATTCTTTTAAAGATTTCCCTGTTCCTAGTGTAATAACAAACTGGATTTTTAAAAGAATACACATATTAGTAACTACCCAGACAGAGGGGCTGGAATATTACATTTTTACCCAAGAAATAAAAACTGATGAAATCCACTTTTCTTCATACCTTGTTGCAAAAAGTTATTTTGTAGCAACAAAAGCTTTCTTTGCATCTTACAAAACTACTTTTGTCTTGATATTATCATAATATAATGTTATAGTATTAATGTTATCAGAGACGTATGATCCTTTCAGAAGAACAATATGCAGGATGAATTATTAATGGTACTCCTTTTATAATTGTGCAGTATAGCAATCAAAGTCTCAGCACCTACATCTAGGATATTGTATGACAGCTCATACAGCTCATAGGCTTCTGTACTGTTTTCATAACAAACCCCACAATATTACGAGGATAGGTCTCTTTTTCAAAGATCATTATGTATATCAAATAATATAGGAGGTAGGCTTTTCCTATATTTTTTGTACTATTCAGTAGGGTTCCCTTCTCAGTTTTCATTGTTTAAATCATTTCAAAATCTTCCACAAAGTTAGAGATGCATCCAAAAGTCTTTTAGGAACAGCATATATATCCTAATAAATAAATAAATAGGTCTCTTGAGTAAGAATAGAAAATCTTTGGAATATTTATTCAACTTAAAAAGTTTTCCACCTTGTTCAATGGGCATTTGTGTATTCATAAAATATAAGTATGAATAGAACTCCCTAAACTGAGAATCGCTTTACAATCTTTATGAATTGTCTCTATAGAATCCCTTATTATAAGTATTTTTATGTGGTGTTTCAGTTCACAGGGAAGCAGTTTCCCAGATTTTTCCCTCTATTCTCAGTGTATCTGCTTAGTATACTTAAATATTTCATATTCAGAGTATACAGTTGCTCACCTTCCAATTTAAAAGATTTATAAACATTTGTAAAACAGCTCCAGAAGACAGTTTGCAGCATAAAACATTCAGACTTTCTTTACAACTTCCTACAATGAGGTTCTTCCTTTTTTTCCCCCCCTCCACACGGCATAGGTTATTGCCTTCCCTCATACAAATGCTTTGAGTGTATCCCAGATGATCCTCACATTTGCTGATTCTCTGTTTGAAAAATTACATTGGTATTATTTTGTTGCTGATTAACTGAGGCTCATCTGAGCAATGACGTATTAAAATATAATCTCCAGCTAATTTGCATTTTCTTAGTAAAAATCAACAACCTAAAAAAAAAATCAATGAGTACAATCAGAAATAGTAATTGAACCAATATAACATTTTTCAACTAGATTATAGATTGAGATATTAAAAACAGGTATAATATAAAGTTGATAAATATGTTCCTGTTTAATTAAATTTAGTTGTTTTGCTATATTAAATTCCTAGGAAAAAATGCATAGAGGGTACTCCAACTGTGAGAATTATTTTGGAAATTTTATTTCAATCCATTTATAAATCCAAAATTAAGACCCCCAGCCACAGTTACCTAGTTCACCACTAAACAAAAAGACTTTTAAAACAGCTGTATAAAATACCTGCTTTGACTTTTGTTGGACCATTAAAGTTCATTTAGGTATCCAACTATCTCCATTCTTAACCACCAAAATTATATTATACACATCAATATCCAAGATATTGATCAGCTATATTTTACTCAGCTATAAAATTTTGAGATTTCTTAATACTGCGTTTTTTAATTCCCACTTGCACAAATCTGATCTACTAACTTTCTAGCCAAAAGATATATAAGAGAAAATGCAGTTTTCTTGTAAAACAAGCAAAAAATTTCAGCTGTCATCAATTCCTAAAAAAAAATGTTCCTTCTCTTAAATAATCCCTTCAGTCTTTTAACAGTCTGTGAAACACCATAATTTAATACAATAACATAATTTTATATTTGAAATAGTAACTAGATTCAAAGTCAAGGTTAAATTATTAACTCTTAAAAAAAAATGGAGACTTTTTAAAATAGAAATTTCAGGCCTTTGTTAGTTGCCTAAACTGAAAGTGATTTTTCCCAACCACAACACTATCTATGTTCTTTTTAGCAAAGATAGGGTTTTGTTTTCTTTCACAGCCTTACAGTGCACCAGATAAGGTGTTGATTTCTTCTTAGGTACAGGGGGAGTTTGCAACTGTGGGTTGTTTGAATGGTTTTTTAAATCCTTATCAGCTCTTTGGTCGCTTTCTTCCTTAAGCCCCTCTTCTCTTCCCTCTTGGAGTCTGGAGTCTCTTCACTCCTCTCCTTTCCTCCTGGAAAAAAATACTGGCTGAGGGGGATAATCCCCACCTGCTCCATTTCCCAGTTCACAGAGTTTGGAGAGAGAAAAGAATCTCCCTCCCATCCTGCAAAGAATGGCCAGGCACAGTTCTTCAAATCAGAATCCTTCTCTCTAACCTCTGGCGAAGGAAAGAGAAGTGGGGGAGCATCCATTCAGCTTACAGAATCAGGAAGGCAAGGAATGAGTGTCCAGACACCCCCTTTCTTTTATTTTAGCAACATGTTCTGAGGACAAAAAGTTAGGAAGGGACAGGGCGGGTATAAATAACCCTTCTCTTACCCCAAGACATTGCTCCCTCTCTCAGAGACTGTAGATATTTTGGATATCTGGGTGGGCCTTGGTTTGTGGAAGTATTGCAAATGAAATTGGCAAAGAAACTAGGGTAGGTGAACATTGTCTGCTGCATAGTTGGGGAGCAGGAATGGCTAGAAGTGCCAGATAAAATAATAATGGTACAATTTAAACAAAAATTCCATAATTTGAAATTAAAAATGTATCTTATAAAATTATTTTAAAACTACAAAGAAAAATACTAACTGGCGAAAACCATTCATTCAAAAAGAAAGGCTACAGGTATACAACAGGAGAGAAAACACAAGAGAGGAAGATGGGATGGGGGATGATGAAAAAGAAAACTATTTCTGCAAGGTTACGCTGTAGAGCTATTTCTAGGTCAGGCATCTTGATCTTTTTGTCTCTTGAGCTGTGAATCTGAGGTAGAGTCCAGTAAGATTTCTAATCAAAAGTTATAAGAATGGGAGGAAGGGGGAAGAAACCTGAGGAAAAGAAGAAAACGGTTTTTGAGTAAATGACTTACGTTGGACTCTCTTAAAATATAAGTTATTTTGTGGAGAGCTATGTTTCAACATAATTTAATTAAGTAATCCTTGATTTTCATGCCACTTTCCAGGGATACACCAACAATGTCACAATAAAGAAAAAAATATCTTTATTCCCACTTGCCTTGCATTGGGATAAATTGAATAAAATTCTTGATGTTTTGCTGCTACTGTTCGGTGCTTTTTTAAAACTCTAGAAGGCAGATCAGGAAAAAAAAAATTCCCAACATGTAGTTGTCTGGTTAGATAGCTACAGAATATTGTCATATTCAGATTAACAACCACCACCATCATCACAGGATGTGGATTATACAACAATTTAAACTTTGCTTGTAGTCTAAAAGCAGTGTCCAAAAAAATGTCCACACTTCATTTGAAACAACATCTCTAAAAATTTCTCTGTGGCAACAAGAAGATATTGTTTATCTTCTTTGTCTTCTACATATAGAAAGTTCAGCACTCCCAAGCACTTGCAACTTGCTTGACCTTCAGTCTGATCTAATTCCTCTTGGCAGGCTATCTGCTTTGTTTTTACCTTGTTGCGTGTGTGTCTTCTAAATTTTTAATTCTTTTTGTGTAATTCCACTACAGTTGTTCTAAGCAATTTCACATCTTTCTGCAAACCTTTATGCTTTCTGATGGATCTGCTTTTGAAGCATAAGGCAAGCTATCTATTGGTACTACAGCATGACTAAAATCTCAGAATTAGAAAGTTCTCTTACCCCAGTATCAGAAGGTATCTCTGGAGTCAAAATCACTTTGCAGACATCTCCCTAATAAGCCCTCAGCCAAAGCACGTGCGTTCTAGGAAAGGGTTACTGTCTCGGATACAGCTGTGCTCTCCAGCTCAGCAACAGGTACTTCAAAAGCTGGAACTGGAGTACACTGTTCAGGATAGGAAGGGGAGAAGCTTGTTTCTTTTGCTTTCAAAGCATCTTACCAAAATTCCAAAAGGAGTGGAGAACAATTCATTTCACTTTTCAGCTTACCAGCTTTTTATTAAAGATTTTAATTACAGAAATAAAAACTAATACAAACTAAACTCAGACAAAGAAAGGAAAGGAAAAAGAGTAAAAAGAAAGAAAAGTAGAAAAAGGAAAGAGTGAGATAAAGAAAAGAAATATCTTAACATTTTTGATATTTTTATTTTAATTTATCTTTTTATGATTTTTTAAATCTATTTGCTGTTTTATTTAATTGTTGTACGCTGCCCAGAGTTGCTTTGTGTTAGATGGGCAGCTGTATAAATGTGACAGAAAGAAAGAAAGAAAAAAGAAAATAAAGAAGTTACTTCCAATCTTTGTCACAAGTATAAGCAAGTTTGGTAGTTCTTCACCCCCTATAAGGTTACAAACAGATATCTCTTCTTCCCAAAACCCAGCCCTTATCTATAAGCAAATCCATAAGACATCAGTTTTTCAATCCTGGTGTCAGCAAAAAGTCTGTAAAGGGTTGCTAGAACTTTATAAAAATATGTCTTATTTTAACCTCGATCAAATAAACCAATTTTATATTCCTTCCTTTTACTTCTGACAATCTTGATCTTTAATTCCTTCAGATGTTGTAGGATTTGGTCTTTCTTCAATTTTTCTTTTTCCCACCCCAAAGGCTTCTTCGAAGCTTTACCTCTTTTGTAATTCCAGTAAAAAGTTATTATCCAGGTCATTATCTTGGTTTATAATTTGTATCTCCCCTTTAATTTTTAAAACTTCAGCCAGTTTCTTTTATATATCCAGTAAAGAGTCCTTATCTGGTTCATTCTCTTGGCCTGTCACTTGTATTTCTGCTTTAAACACCTTCTCTGTCTTGTAATCCACACTTATTTTAAACCCAGTATTTCTGATTCTACTATTTTTGCACCAAGCAAGATTTGTTTCACATCTGTCATTCCTTCATTAACACCTTTTGAACATAGTCTAGCCATAGAAGCAGACATCATCACTGATATGTTGACATTTGTGGCTACTAATTTATGGCCCCATTCTTCGAAGATCTCCTTTAATATTTCAAATGTTAAAGCGTTTTGTGTCATTTCTTAAATCCCAATACTGATCAAAATCAAAAGCAGGTTTATACTTTTCGGGATGGGAGGGGAGCCTGGAATGTTTAATCCCCTCAAGTGTCCAATTTAAGTCATAGAGTTTCTAATCTCTGTTATGACTTACAGTAGCCAAAATAATTTTGGTTCCCACAAAAAGCTGTTTATTTTATATAGTTAGTTCCAAAATCTTATTGTAAAAGTTTCAGTATTCAATATTCCAAATTTTTCTGGACTC